>NC_083581.1:40609199-40881699 GCF_027579695.1 Neoarius graeffei
CTCCTTTCTGATATTGCTCCGCTATTTGTCGGCGCAGAATTAGGGGGATTGGTGATCCTCTTCCCATCTTTACTTCTGAGAGCCGCTGCCACTCCAAGATGCTCTTTTTATACCCAGTCATGTTAATGACCTATTGCCAATTGACCTAATGAGTTGCAATTTGGTCCTCCAGCTGTTCCTTTTTTGTACCTTTAACTTTTCCAGCCTCTTATTGCCCCTGTCCCAACTGTTTTTGAGATGTGTTGCTGTCATGAAATTTCAAATGAGACAATATTTGGCATGAAATTTCAAAACGTCTCACTTTCGACATCTGATATGTTGTCTATGTTCTATTGTGAATACAATATCAGTTTTTGAGATTTGTAAATTATTGCATTCCGTTTTTATTTACAATTTGTACTTTGTCCCAACTTTTTTGGAATCGGGGTTGTAGATCTGGAGGGTCCTCAGGCAAAGTGTGTTTTGGTAAACTGGGATGTATGGATGTTGTCTCCCACACTCACTCAGGTTTGTTGACGGTGTAGTGGTTGGCTGCTTTATGTCCCAGGGCGCCCTCATATCTGTGACTCACGTCTTCTGGCTCTCCCTTTTAGTTATGCCATCAGTTAGTCTTGCCAGAATCCCCGCTTGCACTCGGTGCAAAATGTATACTGTTATTAACCGTTAGGTGACAACAGGCATACCCAACAACCTGTGTTTCTCTCTCTCTCACACACACACACACACACACACACACACAATCTTGTTACACGTCAATCCCGAGACACCAGTGATGCTGGCCTCTCATGCTCTTCGGACCTGCCAGATGCCCTACTTCTGGCTGGAGTCTCATCACATTGCTCCTGTGAAGGACGACCCCATATGGAAAGTCGAAAGACATACTTAAAAGATGGCTCTGGATACAGTTTTTATATGATGGCTGAGGACTACAACTGAAACGATAACTTGAAGACTGCAGTTGTTCATGAACGGTCTTACACTCACGTCTCCATCAATGAACAGTTGATAACTTCAACAAAACAGACTTCATGCTAAAGCTATAATGAATTTCCTGGTTACTCAGTTGTACTTTGTGACTATATAGGACACAGGAATAGAAGCGAGTTATTTATAATCATGCTATCTATCTGTTATCACCCAGATGAGGATGGGTTCTCTTTTGAGCCTGGTTCCTCCCAATGTTTCTTCCTCATGTCAGCTGAGAGAATTTTTCCTTGCCACCGTCACCACAAGCTTGCTTATCAGGGATAAAATCAGTTTAGATGTTTAAAGCCTTTATTTTTCTGTAAAGCTGCTTTGTGATGATGTCCGCTGCTACAAGCACGATACAAATAAACAAACAGTCTCGACTTGTGTCCAAATTTTTGACTGGGATTAGAGGAATTCCGTGTTCAGAGGGGTTTACTTTGGTTTATCATAAAGGCTGGAAATTCGAGTTACGACGTTTAGTCGAATGTAGCTTTAGAATACAAGAACCAGATTTTAAAAGATTCATGGCTCAGGTTCAACACACAGGGCAAGATGAGGCACCAAAAAAAAGGCAGCGATTGGTGTCTAAGTGTAAACGTGAAAACTGAGGAAAAAAGGAAAAGCTTTTTAGAATTAAAACAAAAATCAGGAAAAGGAAAAAAAACACCACAATGCAAATAAACCAGCTGTGCGAACTCACCTGACACGCTGTCCTTTTTTTTTAAGGATGCACTCCTTTACTCCAGGGAATAAAACACACGCGCGCGCACACACAATCAGTGTTACCGATACTGACTTATACCCTGTCCACACTAGGGATTTTGTACCGATACGATACTACTTTCGTACCGCAACACCTGTCCACACTAGCAACTATACCGGTACTGTAGTGGTATAACTGTATTGATACTAAACCCACAAATGTATGGGTTTCGTACCGGTACAGTATCGGTACTGTAGTGCTTCGCTGTAGTGTGGACAGATGAAGCAATTCTGTATCGATACAAATATAATGCGCAAGCGCAATGAACCATTCCTACGTCTTCCGGGTTATTCATACAATACAATACACACGTGCTTTCCAGCTGTAAATAAAACGTCAAAATAGCTCAAAACGACCGTGGAGCTACGTGGAGCAAAAAAAGGGGGGAGAAAGGGAGAGGGGGAGGGAGGGAGAGGGGAAAAGGAAGAGAAAGGGAGGGGAAGAGAAGGGAAGAGGGAGAAAGTGAGGGGGGAGAAAGGGAGATTCGTTTTCTTTGTTTCTTTCTCAACTGCCTCGCGCGTTTTATACGATTCGACTGAATAAGGCTACATCCACACGACAACGGCAACGAGATGTTATTAAAAAAAAAAGCGCGTCCACATGGGCAACGGATCAGTAAAATATCAGGTCCATATGGCAACGCAACGCTTGCTGAAAACGATGCAATACACATGCCACACCTCTAGGGGCGCTGTAAGACGGTCCCATCAGAGACACCAGAACAATAGAAGAAGTAAGGACGCATGCGCATAAACTATTATGCGCGAGACTTCATATTAGCCACAAAGTCAGAAAAATCTGTTCATAAAATTACATTATAATGACCAAATACAATGAAAAGTATTTTTCCAGTCTCACCTGTGAAAGGTAATCCCATGTGATCTCGTTTGGACAGAAAACCTGTTGGTACAGTTAAACGCAGCACATGAATGAGGCATCTTTATTCTCCGCTTTGACCCATCCAATATGGCGGCGAGGATGACGTATGAGTCTACGCGGAAGGCGGCGTCTTTAATGGTCTGGAATAAATTGAATGCTACACGTTGATGGATTAATTTGTTGTTCTACGCCCTTTTTGAGGAATGTATTGTAGGACTTAAACCAACATCTGAAGAGGTGAGATCGCTCCTTTTTTTCCCTATTTTTGCTGGCGGGATTGACTCTGCCCTAAGGGCAGAGTCTCTCTCTCTCTCTCTCTCTCACTTTGCACCATTACACAATAAATCTTCACAGTGAAAATATTTTGTAAGCGCGTTTCATGAACCAAGTTATAGGATTTGTTGACAACTCGCATCGAGTTCGTTACACTTCTACCCGGCGTGAAGCACATGTGGTTGTGACGTCATCGTAAACAAATCCGTTCAACTCATCCAGACGACTTCGCAACGGCGCCGTTGCCAGATCTTTCCACTCTGGAACCCGTTCTCAAAAGATTTCGTTTTGGGACACCCAAAACGCCGGTGCCGTGTGGACGCCAGGCCGAAATGATAAACAATTTTATCGGATTCACCTGAATCCATTGCCGTGTGGACAGGGTCTAAATGACCACCAGAAATACACCAGACTGTACATTGACAACAAAAAGCGCACACACATTGTTTCATCCGCCATATTCTCGGAAGGAAGTTACTCGGTAACCACGGAAACATTTTGCGCACGCGCATTTCAACTACCGTGAAAGAAAACCACAAACATTTCTCACTAGTGTGGACAGATGCACTAAACTGTACCGGTATACTTTGTATCGATACAGTTATACCACTATCGTACCGGTATAAGTGTGAACACAGCATTAATGTCTGGAAGCTGAAAGCCAAGCAGCAGGAACTCATCACTGATGGACTTAATGCAAGAAGTCACACACCACGGTTTCCAGATAACCTTCACCCAATTAACACATCTTTAAAACACGAAATAAACTCTGGAATTTTTTGGGGGGGGGTTGTGGGGGGAGAGGGGATAGAATAAACTGGAGAATTTGATGGAATGATAAAATTCTATGTAAACAGGAAAACCAAGGCTGAAACTGGACAGTTGAAGACTGGATAAAGAGGTGGTCATCCCCCCCCATCTTCAACTGTCCAGTCTCGAGGAGTCGGTGCTCATGATGGCGTCGGATTCCTGTTCTTGTCCGACAGAAGTGGAACCTGATGTGGTCTTCTGCTGTTGTAGCTCATCCATCTCAAGGTTCAATGTTTTGTGGATGCCGAGATACTTTTCTGCTCACCACAGATGTAAAAAGTGATTATTTGGAGTTACTATGGCCTTTCTGGCAGTTCAAACCAATCTGGTTATTTTCCTCTGACTGATCTTATCAACAAGGTATTTCCACTTGCACAACTCTCTCACTCAATGCTTTTTTTTTTTGCACCATTCTGTGTATTCTCTGGAGACCGTTGTGTGTGAAAACCCCAGGAGATCAGCAGTTTCCGAAATACTTAAACCAGACCATCTGGTTACCAACACATATGGTACGGTTAAAGTCACAGCGATCACGCTTTCTTCATTCTGATGTTTGACGTGAACATTAACTGAAGCTCTTGATCTGTATCTGCAGGATTTTTTTTTTAAAAAACATTGTGTTGCTGCCACATGATTAGATAACTGCATGAAATGTGCAGGTGCTCCTATTAAAATGGACGGTGAATGTATCTCAAGGCCAAACTGCCCTGTGTTCCTCGTTACTTTTCTGCATATTAACTCAAACACGTATATATTTGATAAACGAAAGCGGCTCTGGCAGACGCACCTGGATGCCGATGGAGGAGAGTTTCCTCCTGGCAGTGCACTGAGGTTCGTCCTGCGTGAAGCCGACGCTCACGGTTTGGGTCTCTCGGGCAGGAGGAGGAGGAGGGCTGCTCACACGGGCACTGGGCACCGGTACAGGGATGGGGGGCACCAGGGGGATAGGCACGGGGATGGGCACGGGGATGTGGGGTATCAGGGGGATGGGCGCTTTGGCCAGGCTGCCCGTTCTTGAGCTGGTGGCGCTGTCTGAGGAGTTGCTGCGTCCTGATTGGCTGTTGACCTCGCTGCGCTGCTCCAGGTAGGTGTCCTGCGCCGACTCTGTGCTGCTCTGCACCGTCACCGAGATGAAGGGCTTGGAGGCGGAGCGGGGCGGTACCGGGGGCGGAGTCTTATTACGACCTGGGGAGGACAAAAAGTTTTAATCAGCCATTCAGATCATGTCAGTTTCAAGCAGGGCTTTGAACCAGAATTTTTTTCCTATTGGTTCGTTCCGAACAGAAACGGAATTTTAACGTTTCCGGTTTTGGGTTCCACCATTAAATAGACGTTCCCGAACCGGTTAGAACAAAAAAATTTCGTTCCCGGAACGGTTAATTACGTTCCCTGTCAGCTGTTTAACAAATGGCTATAAAATTATGTCTCTGTCTCATCCAGCTTAAGCCAAATGTAGGCTAATTCTATTACAGCCTTCATTAAATAAGGCAAGAAATAATTCAAAACAATTATTATTTCAAATGTTGGCGATTTGGATTCTCAGTATGTCTTCCCAGCTACACAAACAGAAAAAGTGCCAAAAATGAAAGATAATTCGTTTAGCGTGTTACCAAAGGCTAGTCAGGCCCTATGCATTGATAGGCTAACAGAGGTTAATGTCATTTAATGTTCGTGAGCCTCTCATTAACGTGGACAAATATATTGATATCGTGTTTGAAATTGACGTTTTTGAATAACGATAGACTGCAATATTTACCTCTTATTTAAGATGTGGAGACGTGATAGTAGTCCACCCTCCCGCTCTCTCCATTCAGTCAGCGAACGTCACACAGGAAGTGAACCCCAGCGGGTCATAGAAACTTGCGCAGGAGAAGAATGACTTTTTTATTTGTAGGCTACAGAAACTTTGGGGAACGAAATAAAAACCGGTATTAACCGGTTACCATTATTTTTAATAAGCGTTTCTGTTCCGGAACATAAAAAATAATAAAGTTTCTGGTTTCGTTTCTGTTCCATGTGAAATAGAAAAAAAGTTCCCGGTTTTCGTTTCTTGAACCGGTTCAAAGCCCTGGTTTCAAGTAATTAAAAAAATGAATAAATAAAATAATTTTTAAAAAGCCGCTCAAAACGTTTTCGCCTTTTGCCTACTTTCCTATTTTATTACTTATTTTATTTTGTATTAAATATTTACCTCCCCTCCCCCCAAGCTAGAATCTCCTGCTTTACCCAATGCTTTCATATTCTATCATATATTTTTACAATTATGTAGCATTTCTATTGTATTTGTTATTTGTATAATTTTTTCCCCCTCGATCAATAATTCTCTAAATTTATTTTATTTTGAACGGAAATCATTATTTTTGTTCTTGTTTTTGAGCTACAATGTCCTGTTGTACCCAATTTATTAATTATTTTATACTTAACTAACTTTCAATTTTATTTAAATTTTTACATTTTATTCTAAAATAAGCTTGTGCAATTACTGTTTATACAAACTTTCATTTTGATGCTTTCTCTGAGCTACCATTCCATTTTACCCAATTTATTACATTTTTAGATTAAAACCGCATTTATTTTGTGCTTTCTTCATTGTTTCCAAAATTTCTTACATTCCGTGTATTAATGAATTTTAATATTAATATGAATTAATTGGTACAAATTTTAATGTAACTAATAGTATTAACAGGATTTGTGTTAAATATTCCAAGTTAAATGTTCCTTGAGCTGCAAATCCCTGCTTTCCTCAAATTGTTACCATTTTATCTTTTATTTCTATTTCCTATATAAACAGACTTATTATATATTTAAAAAAAAAAAGTCTATTGTCTGACTCACTACTCAGACCACACCTCATCAAGAGCATATGGATGGTTGCTTCCCATCTCCATTGTGATCAGAGCAATGCTGTCTAATCTCACACACACACACACACACACACACACACACACTCGAGACGTCTGGGCTCAAGGCCAGCGTGGGAACAAAAGCGGCCTTTTAAACCCCGTGTGAGCCTCAGCGCAGCTCGCACGCCTGGTGTAAGTGCATTATGAGAAAGTGGATAAGTGTGACTCGGCCCTTCTTGGTCGCGGTGTTAATGCTTTACAACGCTAATGCTGTTGTTGAATGGATTATTAGCATGCTTAGACTTGGAGTTCGTTGTTGGCAAATCTTCCAGACATGAAACTTGTCAAAAGATCAGGATGATAAAAAGGTGAAGCTATGATCCAACATGACGTGTTGCGGCATGAAGACACGCATCCTTCATTACTCATGAGCTCGTCTCATTCCTGCAGTTTTTTTTTTTAAATCATTAGGAACTTACAATTAATAACAGTCTGTAAAGCTGCTGAGAAGCCGAGTTCTGGTTTTCCTTCAGCTTATCATGAGTTTAAAATTGTAAAGAATCATCTTGAGTGCATGAGGAGTCTCTCACTGTAGGCTACGATTCTTTTGTACACTTTTCTGGCGAGAAGTGTCAGAATCTTCAGTTGGGACTTCACGGGTCCTCATTTTGAACAGGAAATCAAACTTTTAGATACGACACAATGAACTTTACAGAGAAAAGATGTAATCGTTCAAGTGGGAAAATAGCTTACAGTATTGTGTTTAAAAATAAATACATTTAAAACAAAATTAAATACTTTATTAAAAAAAGGCATGGGAACAGGGCTGGGAAATACGAAGATATAGCAAGATCGGGATAAACTCACATTAGACTTTTGTAAGTTTTTTTTTTTTATTTTTATTACCCTCGGCTCAGAGCTGGGGTTGAAGTTACACTTATGCCGCTTTTCCACTACCAACGCGGCTGAGTCGGGCTGAGCCGTGCTGAGTTGGGCTGAGTCGAGCTGAGTGGGGCTGTTGGAGTTGCATTTCGACTACAACCGTGCTGAACCGTGCTGGCTGGAAGTGGGTGGACACATTGGGTTGAGTTAGCGAAAGTGGGTGGACGTCACGTGATGTCGTTAGGCGGCGCAAACAGTGACATCAGTGAGCTTTTAAGCGGTAGTCTCACGACCCGGATAGTAAACAATAAACATGGAGTCGTTAGTGTTGCTGGTCTTGGTGCTGTGGCTTGTTGTCACCGACAACGCCAACAGATACTGGCAAGAGCGTATAGATGAGGCGAGGCGCATAAGGCTTCAGAAATTCTCGTAATTCGTAATCCTTCTTCTTCCGGGTTTACGGTGTTTACAGATCCCAGCGTGCTCGCGGGGCGTGTGAGGACACTCCTCCTCACCAATCAGTGCACAGGGGAGTGTCTGCTCACGCCCCTAGCCTCACTCAGCTCGGTTTGGCTCGCTTCAGCCCCACTCCAAAACCGTGCGAGTTTTGGGTGCTGAGCAGGGCTAAAGCGAGCTGAGTCGTGCTGTTCTTAGATAGTCGAAACGCGAGCCATGTTGGGCTGAAGTGAGCTGAAAAAGAGTAGTGGAAAAGAGCCATTAAAGTGCATATTCTGGACCAATTTCGTGGGTTTTTTTTTAAATATATGAAAAGTATGCCCCTTTACACACTCATCCAGAAGGGTAATTTTGCACAAGGCCATCTGTCTACAGCAGAAAAAAATAAAATAAAACGCATCTGGAAAAATCTCAAGGGAGTCTGGAGCCAGATTCGTGACGTCACCTGCGGAAGCGCCAGCAGGCTGAGAGAGCTTGCACAGTTTCAGTGCACAGCCTGTGTAGACCAAGCGCTCCCATTTCTCTCTCATTGTCTGGTCTTCTGGAAAACAATGAGTACTAATCCCATCAAGATTGGTGTCGCTACACCCTCCTACGATACATCTCTTAACCATTTTAGGCTACATCCACACAACAACGAGATTTTTTTTTTTAGCGGGTAAATAAATAAATAAATAAATAAATAAATAAAATATCGCGTCCACATGGGCAACGGATTAGTAAAATATCAGGTACATATGGCAACGCAACGCTTGCTGAAAACGATGCAATACACATGCCACACCTCTATGTGCGCTGTAAGACGGTCCCATCGAAGACACCAGAACAATAGAAGAAGTAGGACGCATGCGCATAAACCCCTTCCTCTACCCGGCGTGAATGAGTGAGTGCTGCTTGTTCTAGTCATGTGGTTGTGACGTCATCGTAAACAAATCCGTTCTACTCATCCAGACGACTTCGCAACGGTGCCGTTGCCAGATTTTTCCACTCTGGAAACCGTTCTCAAAAAATATCGTTTTGGGGCACCCAAAACGCCGGTGCCGTGTGGACGCCAGGCCGAAATGATAAACAATTTTATCAGATTCATCTGAATCCGTTGCCGTGTGGACAGGGCCTTAATAATTGCGCGATAACATTGAAGAAATTTGCAGAAAACCACCAGGTCGTTTTCTCATAAACAAACCAGCGCTGACGTAGGATTCAGAGGGAGGCGTCCCGCACGCGACATCACAAAAATCAATGTTTCCCGGGAAATCCAAATGCCAAGTTTTTTCAGAGGCGGACCAATTCGCCTCAAATGGCTTGATTTCAACTGAATTTTTCTGGTATTGCGCAAGGTAAAACAAATTGCAGAGAATGCAGAATATTACAGATGTTTGACCAAAGTTTAATATAAAATAGGAGAATTACACTGATCTTGCTCCTGAATTTACCCGTGATATGCACTTTAAATCATGAAGTTCCAGTCAGGTGGAGATTTGCGACAGAACGGACACGCTAACGAACATCATCCGCATCCACGTTCAGTTCCTCGGCCTCCACTTTCAGTTCTGTGGGAACTCAAACGGCTTAATTACAAAACTCGTTTAGGCCTCAGAGCTGCGCTGCCTTAATTAAACTGAGTAAAATTACACAGAGCTCACTACAAGAAATTTCAGGCACGTCAGGAGCCGATTAGCGAAAATGTCTTTTTTTTTTTTTAATTTTTGAAATTGTTTTAAACCCACAGCTAAGAAGCTCCATAGTTACAGCAGGAGCAAAGTGCAGTTCCTGCTCCATAGACACTTGCTGTGAGGACTGAAAGCCTCCTACTGCATCATGATTGGCCTGCTGTGCACGCACGTGTGGACAGAGAGAGCCAGAGAGAAACAGTGTGGTTGCTCTGCTTGCTATGTCAAGACCAAGGGACAGTGTGCTAAAATGGCAGGAAGTGAGCATCAAGACACAGGGCAAGAGAGTGGATCCAGAGAAAGAGAAACCTCGTTTACACAGCCTGCTCAAGGTGGGAATCTTATGCCTTTATTCCGCCTCGCATTCTGTATAAAACATCCAAATGTGGAACGAGGCTCTGTGCTGTTCCACCTCTCTTGGTAACAGAGCCGGAATTGACTTCTGTATAAAAAGGACAGCCGGAACGGCGGGACAGGGGCGTCACCTTTGTGACACTGACTACGTTTACATGCACATCCAAATCGAGCTGCTGTCGGTAATCGAGCTGAAGGTCCCAGCAGGGTGCCAGAGAAATCCAATCCTACATGCACACAATGAAATCGGGCTATTGTGTGAGGTGCATTGTGCACCCGAGCCACAGGTGGCGCTACACGCCCCATCGTGTTGGTACACTTCCGGTTGTCGTCATGAAGAGCTATTCAAGAGTGTAAACAAAGTAATCAGTTCCGTGTTCTCCATTGCGCGTTTTTCTCCCGTCCATGAATTTTAATATATTCAACTCCTTAAGCTGAATGAGCATGAACTCTGTCTCCTCATTGCTCCAGAAGTGCACGTTTCTGCTCGCCTGTGGCAGTGGGGGCGTGGTCAAGCGCCGGTCTGTGACAGGAGGGCGGAGCCAGGGAAGGTGAGTGGCAGAATCACTACACCTGACGGTAATTAACCTGTGTTTGTGTGTCTTCCCAGTAACCGCACCCTATTTAAGGAGGCAGAGGGAAGGCAGAGGGGACAGCTCATCCCGGGACTAGAACACAGCGCGTGCGCATGTGTGTGTGTGAAGAATAAAAGTAGGCTGTTAAACTGAAAAGTCTGACAATAAAAAGCCTATTAGTACCAGAAGCTTTGTCCTGCCGTCCTCTGTGCTCCACCCACACTTCAGAGAGCTCTACATCGCCATTTTCTCTTCTTCGTTTGTTCCTCCTGACCTCTTCTGCTGCTCGCTACTACTGTTGTCATGCCGACCGAGGCTGTTGTGTTTCCCGCTTGTGGTCTCGTCACTCGTCACTTCCGGAAGTAGCTCGACAACTAGCTCGATAGGGTATACATGCACAAAGTAGCTCGGCAGAAATCGCATAAACTAGGTCGTGTAGCTCGATTCCGAGAAATCAAGTTTGGTTCAATTTCAGCCGAATTAAGGTGTATACATGGCATTTTGAACTTCGATTTCAGTCGAGCAACGGCAGAAATTCGATTCTCTCTATGTGCATGTAAACACAGTGACTGATTCTTCTTTCAAGGCCAGCAGGAATTCAAATGCCTCCGTCTACAGCGTCCAAGATCCGCATGCAGACCTGTTTACCCCAAATTTGCCCTGTCAGTAGTCTTGCAGTATCTTGTCAGTAGTTTTGGTAAGCTGTCAGTAGGAATTTTACTGGGGTCCAATCTATGTATTGTATCGAAGACAAAAAGTAGAAAGCAGCCTATTAGATAATAGTACTCATTCAAGTTGAAAGTAAGTGATAGATTACATGAACAAAATTTTAAAAATTAAAATCTAGCACTGGTCTTATTTTTTCTGTCAAGTTAAGCACCTGTGAGAACCAAAAAGCAAACCCATGTAAGATTCTAGATCTGCTCCATAATCCTCATATTACCAAGCCTAGACTCTAAGGTCTACTTGTTGACTCCTCATACATTTCATTATTTCAGTATCTCTGAAATAACCAGAAGACTAGCAGTAATACTTATTTAGGATGCTACAATAAGAAAAAATATTTCAGAGACCATAAGGCATGGCCACAGATCGTGATAGGAGTCTTTATATTTTTGCAACGACTTCTGGCATTTCTTTGCAGGACTATCAATAATGCCATCGGCCTTTCGCTTCGCGGCCGCCATGATTGTGTGCTCAGAAACCAAAGACGAAACAATGGAACCTTCCCACAATGCAACGTACGGTAAACGTGGCTTAAACGTGATTAAACATGGCCGCGCCCATGACTATACGATCGATGTTCGATTCCCACAATAAATATATGATTATAAAGTAAGTCATGAACAGGGTTTTTTCTAGAAAAATTTAGTATGAGGGCGCTCACCATGGCGAGGGAGCGAGGGGGGGGGGGGGGGGATGGTGCCGGTTGTCCCCCCCGCCGTGCAAAGCCTTTGAAAAATGCTCCAATGGGACATTCTGAGGCTATCTGAGAGGGAAATTGTAACAAATTGTCTGTCAACATTGAAAAAGAAAGAAGTAACCTTAGTAATCTTCTTCTGCCCCGGACAGTCTTTCTTCCGCTTCGTGCCGCGGGATGACATCTTTAAATGCCCAAGTGTCAACAAAAACAACTCGCAAACTACTTCTGTCAAAAGCTCCCGCGCCGGTGGGTGAAAGGTCATTCAGTCTCGAGAAATCTCGCTCTACAAGTCAGCTGACCTTGTATGTAACCCATGTCAAATCTTGCGAGAGCAGCCGCGACAAGTAAACAACTAAACATGGCGCCTCAGTCTGGAAAACACCAATTCGGATTGTTTTTGCACCGTCTGGCGGTGTATCTACTATGATTGGAATATTTTTGGAGCAATTATAACGTATTTGATGATCAGACACATTGTCACGTAGTGTTGCTGGGATGTTTTCACAGAGTCGGTAAGGGGGCGCACGCCGAGAGTAAGAGGGCGCAGCGCCCCTGTTCCCCCGTTTAGACGAAAGCCTGATGAAACATTTGGCAACATTTCGGCCATAAATCGTAGTTTTTGGACAAGAATTCATAGTCCGTATTTTGTTTTGAAAAATCGTAGGAACTATGGACAAATCGTAGGAGTAAACAGGTCTGCGCATGCCTTTCTGTCTTAAATCACTTCTGACTTCTCTTCACTTTCTCCTCCAATGTAAAACTGATCACACAAACACGTTGCTCCCACGAGTCTCTCCACACCTCGCTTCATTGCCTTTCACTCCAATTGTCTCTCTCTCTCTCTCTCTCTCTCTCTCTCCACTTTCGCAAGCGCAGATTTCCGTGACACTCTCCCCCTCAAAAGGAAGCCGGCTTGAACCCGCCGTTGTTTTTAAAAGCAGTGTCATATGATCGGGGTATTCATATTTCTGAGATGTAGATGAGTCACCCTAGAAGCTGATGCTCCGTTGTGACACCTCACACCTCTGGTTGCAGAACGCCGGCTCGCACTGTAAAGACACACCGGGGTGGCTTCGTGCCAGATTTATTTAGTTCAGTGTAAACAACCAAAGGCGGAATATCGAGGCGCCGATATTACGGAATACGTGTGTACTAAGGGCTAATGACTGACAGAGAACACACAGCAGTGATCAGCAGCAAAATGGGGTTTTGTAAGGAGGGAAGCCTTTGTTTACATATTGCTGTCGATGGTCAACATCTTCTGAAGCATCTTATTGTGAAAGTAACCAAGAAATACTTGTAAATTATGGCCGCACGGTGTGGAATGTGGAATTATCGCCCATGTTCATTTTGGTGCACTTTTATTCGTTTCTATTACACGTCTGGCAGGGCTCGAAATTCGCGGTGGTCCGGTCGCCCGAGGCGACTTAATTTGTCATTTGGCGAGTAATTCCTGTCACTAGCCAGCCCGGCTGGCTAGTTGAAAATAGAAAAAGATATATGAAGTGAAGATTCAGACACACCGTCAACTAAAGCCGCCACATATTAAGCGCGTGCTGTGTCTGTGTTAATCGATGTGTTTATCGGCAGGACGGTCAGGCTGTCGTTTTTTTCACTACTGCACATGCATATAACAGACATCCCAAGTCTCCCGCAAGTTCCGGGAGTCTCCCGCATATTGATAGTGGCTCCCTGATGCCCGCAAATTGGAGAATATCTCCTGGAATCTAGAGCAAGCGAGCAAGAGCGTGCACGCGAAACATTAATGTCTGCATCGCGCATATGACTGAGTGCGCGAGAGAGACTGCGTGTGTGCCTGTTCATGAAGCACATGCTAGACAAAGAGCATCCTGATTGGTTTACAGACATCCCAACCTGCAGACCGGGGGAAACAGTCCAATATATTATTATTTGTTGATATTATATTATGGTGCTCTGTGTTGTTCTCATTTATGTATTTAACAACAGTATCAAAATACTCGGGTCTTGAAATAAATGCACATTAGTCATGAACAATGGTAACTACTCTCTTTTGCATTATTTTTGACAGAAGTAAAATTCATACATCAACAAATTTTGGCGAGTTACTTTGGAAGGTAACTAGTCCGGCTGGCTGGTGAAAAAAATATACGCATTTCAAGCTCTGTCTGGGGAAAAACAACATCTGTGTAGCTCATGCTAAAATATGCAATTCGAGCAGATGTGCAATGGATCGCAGGTAACGAACACTAACGTTAGTTTCCCGTGTTTTTGATGAAAAAGTACTTATTCTACACATGACTTTGGCCTTCAATATTGTCTTCATAATTCTTTAAGAAAGAAAAATGACCTTAACTTACACACACACACGCTTCTAGGCTCCTTCCATTATTTCTGCTCATACCGTCCTGCACTCGTACAGGCCACTCGCGCGTCCCAAAATGCAGTTTGTTGTTTGTGTTTTGAAAGCATGACCGCTACCTGTTAGTTTTTTGCACACCAAAAACTACGCAAATTCACCGTTCGTGATCCGTTCAAAATCCATTTCATACTTTTCTTCATCGACGTGTCGTATGTAGACGCGCTGAATAAAAACACGCCTGATCTTTTCTTTCCTTTGTGGCCGCCCGCGAGACAGCCGAGGCTGGGTCAGGTCCATTACAACAGAATGGATTGCTCGAAAGAATTTAAAACATGGATTCTTTGACAAAATGTCTTCAATTTCACGCAAAAATTTAAGCTCTATGGCTGAGGGCGTGCCCGATTGTTGCGGCTTGGTTTTGGAAGATCGCTCACATTGAAAATGGCGACTCTCTACTTGGCGCAGAGGATTCTCGGAAGGGTGAGCCGGCTCCATTAAACACCACCACTCTACTGGTCCCTCTGCCTCATTTGCCTTTGTTAGTGGCTTTAGGTGTGTGTGTGTGTGTGTGTGTGAGTGAGTGAATGTGAGTGAGAGATAGTGCTAAAGTTAGCTTACTTTCAGCTCATTTACACAGTTTCTGCTATGATGTTTGCCTGACAAGATAAAAACAGCCACTTACAGCATGTCTAGTTCACCAAGGCAACACGCAGCTAATTTGTGTGGCTACTGCCTCTACTACCCCTTTTCCACCAAATCAGTTCCAGGGCTGGTTCAGGGCCGGTGCTGGTTCACAACTTGTTCAACTTGCGAGCCTGCGGAGAACCAGTTTGCTTTTCCATAGCTCACGGTGCTAAGGGAAGACACGTCATTACGTCGTTCTATACGTCAGTTACATCGCTACGTTTGCATAAACCTTGGCGTGAATATCGAAGCAAAAACACGGAAGAAGCAGCAGCAGCAACAACAATAATAATGGATGACTTCGCGTTTGTACAGCTGCTGCTTCTCGTCGCTTAAAAATGGCGACCTTTCGCGATCTTGTTGTTGGTCTTAACAACTCCGCCCCCCCGCTGACGTAAGCGGTTCTTTCCTCTGGCCCAGCAGAGAGTTGGTGCTACCCTGGAACCGGTTTTTCTGGCCCCAGAGCCAGTTCTGTGTCAGTGGAAACAGAAAACTCTGTTCCAAACTAAGCACTGGCCCCGAACCAGCCCTGGAACTGCTTTGGTGGAAAAGGGGCACATGTCATCTTGTTGTAAGAATAGTGCACTGTACATGCAGGTATTCCTATTAAAATGGCCGGTGAATGTATACTATTCGGTTCACCATTTGAAATAAATTAACTAGACTAAAGAAATCGCTTTCAGACATGTTTAATGCTCATTACCGAAGGAAAGTGCGTTCCTATTTGAAAATATACTCCAGGTCGTCCCCCTTTCCTCGCCTTCTTCAGCCAGTGGTCCCATGTGTGACGTAGATGTGACGCACTACCGAGTTGCTATGGGAAGTTGTCGAAAAGAATACGGAGACCACTGAGCTCTAGCGCCAGGCCTTTTCCGGCAAATAAGAGTTTGGGTCATGGCGACAGCACAGGGTTTCCCCCAGCGCTTTATAGTTAGGGCGGCTGCCTTGACAACAACTGCCCCCCGCCTTGACTACGTCCCCCCAGAAAAAAATAAAAAATAAAAAATCTGCCGCATCCACACATGCACAGACAATTAAAATACGTCCGCATTGCGATGAGGCCGAATAGCGGCATCTGCTGGTTAAATATGTTATTGCGTCATCTATCACCTGTTGCTACGCCGACATTATTTTTTTTTAAACAGGAAGAGGCTAATCATCCGACAACTGGATATCATACAACCTGTCGTCGTCGTGGGAAGGACATGTGGAAATAAGATAATTATTAATCTAAACTAAACATATTTAGAGTGTCCTATCAGCTGCTTGCCCGTGCGTTCTGTAAAGGCCAATTTATGCTGACAACGCAGTCCTCGCAGATGGCGTCTGCGAAGCCACCCCCCTTCCCAGACGCTCTGCGCACCTCCCAAAAATTGTGACCACCGCAGACAGCGTCGCAGACAAGAGGGCTCCGATTGATCCACTCTACATCCGCTGTACACGCACTTCCGCTTCCCTACTTTCCCGGTTTGTTTTGTTTTCACGACCGGCATTTTTAAAAACGAGCGAAGATGGAGCAGCACGAAGAGCGGTTGATCGAGGAAGTGAGGAAGTACGGACATCTATACGACTCCAGTTCTAGTCATTATAAGTAACGGGAGGATAAACACTCCACTAACCACACCCACCAACTACTCCTAGCAATTTCGCGACTTCGCGCCCCCTTGCGTTGTAGCGGTGAATAACATCGCGCACGCCTATTACTCCCCGCTCAACGATAAATTACAACTGTCTGCGAAAAGCTATCTGCGAAAGCCTTGTCGCAAGAGCATGCAGAGGCCTTAAGACAGGATGGCCTGTAGTGACATTACTTGCCGACTGTGCCATAAGTAGTCAGAACAACTACCTGAACACGACTATCTGAAGTTGTGTCAGACTAGAAGTGCTTTTGCATGTTGTGCAATTGTATGCTGTACCTTGCACTTAGTTACTGCTTTCTTTATTTATAAAGAGTAAATAAGATGTTGTTTCCCTTATGATCCTGTAAACACCTACCTCCACCCCAATCACAAACAAGACTCAACAGTGCCCCTTCAGAGTTTACAGACAACTATTGGCCCTTTTCCACTACCCTTTTTCAGCTCGCTTCAGCCCGACACGGCTCGTGTTTCGACTACCTCAGAACAGCACGACTCAGCTCGTTTCAGCCCTGCTCAGCACCCAAAACTCGCACGGTTTTGGAGTGGGGCTGAAGCGAGCCAAGCCGTGCCGAGTGAGGCTAGGGGCGTGAGCAGACACTCCCCTGTGCACTGATTGGTGAGGAGGCGTGTCCTCACATGCCCACACACGCCCCGCGAGCACGCTGGAATCTGTAAACACCGTAAACCCGGAAGAAGAATAATTATGAATTACGAGAATTTCTGAAGCCTTATGCGCCTCGCCTCATCTATACGCTCTTGCCAGTATCTGTTGGCGTTGTCGGTGACAACAAGCCACAGCACCAAGACCAGCAACACTAACGACTCCATGTCCTCCATGTTTATTGTTTACTATCCGGGTCGTGAGACTACCGCTTAAAAGCTCACTGATGTCACTGTTTGCGCCGCCTAACGACATCACGTGACGTCCACCCACTTTCGCTAACTCCACCCAATGTGCCCACCCACTTCCAGCCAGCACGGTTCAGCGCGGTTGTAGTCGAAATGCAACTCCAACAGCCCCGCTCAGCTCGACTCAGCACGGCTCAGCCCGACTCAGCACCGCACGGCTCAGCCCAACTCAGCCGCGTTGGTAGTGGAAAAGCGGCATATGTGAAGTTGTATCACATTAGAACACTTGCACATGTTGTGATTGTATCTTGTTATTGCACTTTGATTGTATGTCGTTATCTTGTTATTGCACTTTATTTTGTTTATTTATAAAAAGAGTTCAGTAAATAAAAGAAGGCTGTTGCCCTTAAATAAGTTGTTAGCCCTAACAGGACACCCCACCCACCCCCGGCTCGACTGTCGCCGCCATCACTGCCCCCCGGACGACGCCCCCCTGGTCACCACCTTGACTAACTGGTTTTCTGCGGGAAACCCTGCAGCATGTGTGTGTCAGCCTCGGTTCGGAGGTTTCAGTTTCGAAAACTGTAAGAGGAGAATAATATAAAAGGACAGACACTTGGTATATTTTACGTCTGTGATTTTTAAATTGTTCATTTTTGGATTACGCTTCATGTTTGTGGCTACTGCCTCAGAGTTTTATAAAAAAAAATTATATATGCGCATGCTATATTTACTGTATGGACATGGTACCAGAAAACAATTTTATTTATAAGCAGTAGCCACATGTACCCATAGGGTACCTTTTTTTTTTTTTTTTAAGGACGAGAAGTCTTCATTTGTCACATGTACACTCAAGCAGAGTCTTCAGCACAGTGAAATGCTTCCTTTGCATTTAACCCATCTGAAGCAGTGAACACACACACACACATACCCAGAGCAGTGGGCAGCTATGCTACAGCGCCTAGGGAGCAGTTGTGCGTAAGGCGCCTTGCTCAAGGGCACTTCAGCCCAACCTTCAACCCATGTTAACCTAACCACATGTCTTTGGACTGTGGGAGGAAACCCAAACGGACACGGGAAGAACACGCAAACTCCACACAGCAAGGCCCCTGTTGGCCACTGGGCTTGAACCCAGAACCTTCTTGCTGTGAGGAGACATTGCTAACCACTACGCCACCGTGCTAAACAGACAGGGGTGGGTTTCCCAACAGGCTCTTAATGCCAAGAACATCTTAACTAGGAGAGTGAGTGTTCATTGTGCTGCTTGCTCTACTATTTAACGATGATCTTTGCGCTGCGATGCTTTTGGGAAACTCAGGCCAGCTTAGTAAATAAAAATGTTAGCTAAATCAGAACTGAACTTTTGAAAGGTTACCGTGGAACAAAATCTGAATCGACGTTGAATTGCTATTCGCACCATTACTGTTACGTGTATTAGCGTGCACATTTGATGGGGTCTGATCTGGTGTCGTAATTATGGTCATCCATCTTGTCTTATTCTTTATGGCTTCTTCTCTGTGGTCCATCATCATATCAGTCACTGCCTTCTTTACGTCCATAATTGTCTTCATCGCTTGCTTCCTTCTCCGTGGCGGATGTTACTTCTTCCTGGTCGTTGTCTTCTTTGTCACCTGTGTGGTCATCATCTTTGCCTTCTTCGTTGTTGTGTCTTCTCCTTCACCACCATCTTGTTTTTAGCCCTATTCGGATCGGATTAGTTTATCAGCGGGACATCTGTAATACATCCTTTTCCACACAGACCGAGTTTTAACACAACCTACGACTTAATGGGTTGCATTTTTTGCAGAGGCGAAACAGCTCGGGGGATGCCCGGCCAAAGATTTGCATAAAAAATCATGTGCATTTGATCTAAAATTATCAGACAAATGTGGAGTTTGGAGAAGAAAAAGAAAAAAAGTAGGTAATTCAGCCTGTAATTTTCTGAGAAGAGGACTAAGAAAAACACCAACATGACCAATCCAGACAGTAATAAAATGACAGCGCTGCGCTTGTAAAACAGGAAATGACCCCAGAACCCCATGTTCATTTCATCCCATGCAGACAGGGTTACTCAGTACTTCAACACCATCTCTCCGTCCTTCTCGAGTCCTATTTTTCTATGCTCATCTCTGGAGGTCCAGCCAAGGTTTTCCCTACACACATCTCCAACAATTCATCAACAGCACTTCAGCCTTTTGAAATATCATGATGTAACGCGTCTCGTCCCAAACACCCAACACACTTCCATGTTTAACTAATCAGTGTCTGCTCAACTCACAGCACCAAAGGTCCACGTGACTTGTACTTACCCCTGTAAAATCCTTCTCTGACTCACTTGTACATGTATTTTTAAGAGAAGTATAAAGCAGCAATGAGTGTTCAGACATTGCTTGAAAACTAAGCCCACTAGCTGGCTTCAGCTTCATCGAGCCGTTCACGGCAGAACAACTCATTTGCTTAAAAACAAAACCATGACTTACCTACTTACACTTGCACGTGCACACACACACACTTGGTGGATTGGTGAAGAGTAACACCACAAGCAGCCACAACTACTTTACAAAGAGTCGCCTAATAAACACGTAAAAATGTTTTAGAGCTACATTTAATTTACTCTGCGCAGGTTTCCCGTAACATGACCAGTTAAACAAACGAGACAAAAATATTATACTTGCTCATTTATTTATTGAGGAAAATGATCCAATATTACATATCTGTGAGTGGCAAAAGTATGTGAACCTCTAGGATTAGCAGTTCATTTGAAGGTGAAATTAGAGTCAGGTGTTTTCAATCAATGGGATGACAATCAGGTGTGAGTGGGCACCCTGTTTTATTTAAAGAACAGGGATCTATCAAAGTCTGATCTTCACAACACATGTTTGTGGAAGTGTATCATAGCATGAACAAAGGAGATTTGTGAGGACCTCAGAAAAAGCATTGTTGATGCTCATCAGGCTGGAAAAGGTTACAAAACCATCTCTAAAGAGTTTGGACTCCACCAATCCACAGTCAGACAGATTGTGTACAAATGGAGGAAATTCAAGACCATTGTTACCCTCCCCAGGAGTGGTCGACCAACAAAGATCACTCCAAGAGCAAGGCATATAATAGTCGGCGAGGTCACAAACGACCCCAGGGTAACTTCTAAGCAACTGAAGGCCTCTCTCACATTGGCTAATGTTAATGTTCATGAGTCCACCATCAGGAGAACACTGAACAACAATGGTGTGCATGGCAGGGTTGCAAGGAGAAAGCCACTGCTCTCCAAAAAGAACATTGCTGCTCATCTGCAGTTTGCTAAAGATCACGTGGACAAGCCAGAAGGCTATTGGAAAAATGTTTTGTGGACGGATGAGACCAAAATAGAACTTTTTGGTTTAAATGAGAAGTGTTCTGTTTGGAGAAAGGAAAACCCTGCATTCCAGCATAAGAACCTTATCCCATCTGTGAAACATGGTGGTGGTAGTATCATGGTTTGGGCCTGTTTTGCTGCATCTGGGCCAGGACGGCTTGCCATCATTGATGGAACAATGAATTCTGAATTATACCAGTGAATTCTAAAGGAAAATGTCAGGACATCTGTCCATGAACTGAATCTCAAGAGAAGGTGGGTCATGCAGCAAGACAACGACCCTAAGCACAAGTCGTTCTACCAAAGAATGGTTAAAGAAGAATAAAGTTAATGTTTTGGAATGGCCAAGTCAAAGTCCTGACCTTAATCCAATGGAAATGTTGCGGAAGGACCTGAAGTGAGCAGTTCATGTGAGGAAACCCACCAACATCCCAGAGTTGAAGCTGTTCTGTATGGAGGAATGGGCTAAAATTCCTCCAAGCCGGTGTGCAGGACTGATCAACAGTTACCAGATACTGAAAGCAAAGGTTCACATACTTTTGCCACTCACAGATATGTAATATTGGATCTAAAGTTCTAAAGGGTTCACAAACCTTCAAGCACCACTGTAAATAGTTTAAAACACACACACAGCATTCTGAAACCAATGCTGAATATTGATCATGTCATTTTGCTGTGGTGTAAGAGGAACACAACACTTCACTTTATCAGAAAAATCAATCATCATGTTCAATGTGGTAACTTTACCACACCACCCACTCACTCACTGATTATTTTCCTGGAACAGCATGCCCTGAAGTGTTTCAGTGCTTACTTAACACTCCTGGACCTAAAGCTTCACCAGGTTTTGCTTCTATTCAAAAAGTGAACTCAGAGAGTAAAGTAAAGTAAAGTAAAGTAAAGTAAAGCATCCCCAGCGTTTAAAGCTGAACCAGCTCCACATCAGCATGCTGTGCTCCCATAGCGACTCGGGCACTAAATATAGGAAGCTAGTGAAGAATTTCAGCGACTGAAACACTTTAAACTTCTTAGACAGCAAGTCGCATGAGTTTGAAAGGATTTTATTTATGTATTTAGTGAAGGAACGATGCTTAAATGCCAACAAGTCTGTCATAATGTGGAAAGTAGCTTTCCTGTTCTGTGTCCGCATTGTTAGCGCTGACTAGCTGTCTGGCAACTGAACGGCTAACAACGAGTGACCACAAAGGAGGTTGCCAGATTGGGCTAAACCGCAAAGTAAGTTCATCTCAATTAGAACGCTTTCCCGAATTTACGAATTCATACACCAAAAAATAAAAGCGTGTGTCATTAAGAGAGTTACAGATGTATTCAACACGAACTCGGTCTGTTTCTGTGACCGGATTATTCATTTTAATTAAAAAAAAAATAAAAAAAAGTCATACATAGATTAATTTAATCCCAATCTGGCAACCATGATACTAAGGTTAACTTACAGGAAGACTCTGATATTTATTATTATTATTATTATTATTATTTCTAGGTACCTTAATACACTGCTTAACCGGAAGACTTTCGACCAATTAGGACTTTACCGTGAAATGATTCCTCTTCTTATTGATCTTTGATTAATGTCGGTGAAGAAACTCCATCATGTTGTTGAAGTACAAAACATCCCAAACACGCAACTTCTCCGGACAAACCCTTTCACCTTTCTGTTGCTATTTTTCAAGGCAGTCCGAAACCCGTTCTATTCCCCATTCACCGCTTCCACGTCGCTGACTGGAAGAAAACGATTCAGTTAAAATAAACAGTTTCGACACACATCAACTCCCAACACGCCGCTCTGGCCATATTCAAACACTTCGACATGATTTATGAAACATCACTAACACAACGCAGAAGCAGAATTAAAAATAAGCGGATTCTTCACGCTTTGGGACCTGCGACACAATCACACAGGGCCGAACTACAAATCGAGCCCTGTTCAACTTGTAAGTGCACTACGTGTAGTGTGTGAGCCATTATTTTACCCCTATGTAGTGTTCTCAGTACAGGGGAAGAGGAAGCCATTTGGAACCCGGCCACAGTGTCTCGCCCGTTTTCGGTCTGTTAGTCTCCACCAATAGAAACGCACGGAAACGGGCACGTGGTTTCGTCACGTGATAGGAAGCTCGCGGATGGGATGGGAAAGGAGCGATAAAAGGGCATAAATGGATAAAACACGCCACGCTGGCATAATAATATTAATAATAATAATAATAATAATAATTATTATTATTATTATTAAAACAACAACAACAATAATGACAAATCGAGCATTATCATTATCAATAATAATAATAATAATAATAAAACAACAACAATAATGACAAATTTAGCATTATTATTATTATTAATAATAAAACAATAATAATAATAATAATAATAAAACATTATTATTAAACAACAACAGAAACAACAACAATGACAACAACAATAATAATAATAACCAGGGTATTAATAATAATAATAATAATAATAATAATAATAATAATGACAAATTGAGCATTATCATTAATAATAATAATAATAATAATAATAATAATAATAATAATAATAAAACAACAATAATAATGACAAATTGAGCATTATTATTATTATTATTATTATTATTATTATTATAGGCTGTAAACTGAAAGGCAATATTATATGCCATATGTATGATACTGTCATATGTATGACCCATATTTATTTATGCCAGATTTTACCGTTTGGAATTTTTAAGTTTTTTTTTTTCTGCCAACGATTTCATCTGCAGTTTATATAATTCTAAGAATTTGTTTACGACTTTATTTAAGAAGGTTAATAAACCAGTTTAGCTCACATTAATCTCACGCTGGGCCTTCAAATCTATCCGGGCTTGGGACTGGCACTAAGTATGTACTGTCTTGTACAAACCCAGTGGTCAGGTATTCTACCTATTCTGCATGTCTTTGGACTGTGGGAGGAAACCCACACAGACACGGGGAGAACATTCAAACTCCACACAGAAAGGCCCCTGTCGGCTGTGAGGTTCGAACCCAGAACGTTTTTGCTATGAGGCGACAGTGCTAACCACTACACCAAGTACAAGCTTTTTTCTATTCACAACTCAGCTACACTATATGGCCAAAAGTCTGTGGACACCTGACCATCACATCCATATGTGTGTCTTCTCCAAACTGTTGCCACAACGTTGGAAAAGACACAGCTGCAGAGAATGTCTCTGTCTCTGTATGCTGCAGTATTACAGTTTCCCTTCACTGGAACTAACAAGCCCAGACCTGTTCCAACATGACAATGCCCCGTGCACAAAGTGAGCTCCATGAAAACATGGTGTGTTAAGGCTGGAGTAGAAGATCGCCAGTGTCCTGCACAGAGCCTTGATCTCAACCCCACTGAATACCTCTGGATGAACTGGAACACTGACTACTGTACACCCCAGACCTCCTCACCCAACATCAGTACCTGACCTCACTAATGCTCTTGTGGCTAAATGGACACTAACACTTTGGGCGGTGACATCCTGAAACAATTTTATTAGCTCAAGATTAATAAATAAATAAGCAAATAAATAAAATAAAATAAAAAATAATCAATCAATCAATCAATCAATCAATCAATCTTCAGGGGCTTTGGAATCTTCATTTTAGTAGTACCACACGTTTCCAATGTTTTAGCTCAATTTTAA
Organism: Neoarius graeffei; assembly: GCF_027579695.1. Taxonomy (NCBI): domain Eukaryota; kingdom Metazoa; phylum Chordata; class Actinopteri; order Siluriformes; family Ariidae; genus Neoarius; species Neoarius graeffei. Next base: position 40,633,633 of record NC_083581.1, read on the forward strand.
ATACTGACAAAAATTGTAACCACTCATGGTTAATTACATAAAATCAATGTGAATAATTACAATGGACTCCTTTAACTGTTTTACAGCCATATTAACCACGAGTTGGCCTAGTGGTTGGTGTGTCCGCTTGTCTCCTGGGAGATTGCAAGTTCTACTTGTGGTCAGGTCGTACCATAGACCCTCATAAAAATGGTACCTACTGCCATCTGGTGAGGCACGCCGCAATACAGATGTGAGTGGGGAGTCAAACTCTCATGGATACCAGAGGACCAGCCGCCCCCCATGGCCATAGCTACGTAATAGGCCGAGAGCTATGGAGATTGGCGCTGCCCAATGTGCTAAGTGCCTGGTTAGTACTGGGACAGGAGACTGCCTGGGAAGACCAGATCCTGGCACAGGAGGGATCTTGACAGCCGTATTCTGTGCATATTTTACTCTCAGGCTGGCTTTACTGAATCCTCTCCTGTAGAAGTATAGTGTCTGGGTGAAAAAGGAAAAATGTAACCCTATATTACAATTTAACTACAAAAAAATCCAGACAGCTATCAAGTTCTGCCATAACCCTCTCAGTCTCCAGTAATTTTTCGAATATCTGTGAAATCAAACATCACACACATCACATTATCTCTAGCCGCTTTATCCTTCTACAGGGTCGCAGGCAAGCTGGAGCCTATCCCAGCTGACTACGGGCGAAAGGCGGGGTACACCCTGGACAAGTCGCCAGGTCATCACAGGGCTGACACATAGACACAGACAACCATTCACACTCACATTCACACCTACGGTCAATTTAGAGTCACCAGTTAACCTAACCTGCATGTCTTTGGACTGTGGGGGAAACCGGAGCACCCGGAGGAAACCCACGCGGACACGGGGAGAACATGCAAACTCCGCACAGAAAGGCCCTCGCCGGCCCCGGGGCTCGAACCCAGGACCTTCTTGCTGTGAGGCGACAGCGCTAACCACTACACCACCGTGCCGCCCCTGAAATCAAACATTCTAGATGTTTTTTTAAAAAAAATCTTTGTCTGCATTTTTCCTGGAGGTGTGCAAATTTTGCACTCAGTTAATTATCTTTCTCTCTGTCAATTAATTATTTAGTTAGTTGATTGCTTGAGTGACTGATTAGTTGGCTGATTAATAGAAAGAGAGATAAAGAGAGAAGAGTGGGAGATTTAATTGCATGCAAAAGTTTGCACACCTCTCCTTAATTGGTTAGCTAGTTCATTTTATACTTTTATTACATTCTGCATAGTTACAGGAACTTTTTTCTTGTGTAACCATTCATTAGTTCACAACAAATGTGAAAATGTACTTGGCTGATAAACGATTTTGTTTCTATTGTTATTTAGTTTGTATTAAACTTGGCTATGATAAGAGTCAAGCTTGTTGCTAGGTTAGAGAGCGAGAGAGAGAGAGAGAGAGACAGAGAGACAGAGAGAAAGAGAGTGAGACAGAGACAGACAGAGACAGAGCAGGAGAGAGAGAGACAGAGAGAAAGAGAGTGAGACAGAGACAGACAGACAAAGCGGGAGAGAGAGAGAGAGAGACAGGGAAAGACAGAGAGACAGAGAGAGACAGGGAGAGGGAGAGGGAGAGAATAAGAGAGACAGAGAGAGAGAGAGAGACACACACACACACACACACACACAGAGACAGAGACAGAAAGGGTGTGATTTGGAAACATTAGCCTTTAAACTCCAAGGGAGTCCCATCTCAGCTTGTCACTGTCCCCAAGAATGTAGGCCAGTGTGTGTGTGTGTGTGAGAGAGAGAGAGAGAGAGAGAGAGAGAGAGAGAGAGAGAAACTGTGTGTGTGCATGCGCACACACAGAGAGACCGAGACACTCCAGGAAGAAATATTATCGATGGGAAACATATTAATGCACGTCACTGCAGTTGTCTTATCAGTTCAGCTTCATTTGCACCTTATCGCTTTACATATACATCATATATGACTGTTCATTTCTCTCTGAAAGTACTGCAGGTGCGTGCACAGAGCAATGTGTGATGTGATGCTAATCGAGACCCAGTGATGTATGTGCTACTCTCAGTGGCGTTGCCAGGATTTTTTACATGGGGTGGCCAAAGGGGGGCCAAGGATATACAAGGGGTGGCCATGCTGTGACTAAATAAAGGGGGGGAGGGTCCGGGAGTCCTCCCCCGGGAAATTTTGAATTAGTTAGATTTGATTTCCTGTATTCTGATGTATCTGGTGGCATATCTGGTGCCTAACTCATGAACAAAACCCATGTGAGCCAAGAGGTCAGAAATTAATGTATTAATTTATTTATGTAACATAAAGCATCTGCAAAACAAAGAAACCATCCAACTCGTTTACTCTAGTTAAGCATCAGGATTTTAACGATCACTACTAAAATGCAAAAGTAAAAACTCAAAGATCACCTGTCCCAGGCACCTGGGAAGTAGTAAGGATATTAGTCAGGCTTGAATAAAGAGTGCTTTGCTCAGGAAAAGGAAAATACTTGTATACTTAACTCATACATACAACATATGTAAACACTTACATGTTGCGATATTGTCCATTGTAAGTACTGTACAAACTAAATGTGTTGAGTTACTAAATGTGTGTGTGTGTGCGTGTGTGAGTGAGTGAAAGTGTTACACTGATGTAACACATGACATAGATGACGTGTAGTGCATGAGTGGTGTGTGTGTGTGTGGGGGGGGGGGAGTATGTGCACTGCATGTAGATATAGATGAGCTGTAGTATACGAATTGTGTGTGTGTGAGTGAAGATATGTTACATGTAAATACAAAAATGAAGTGCATAAGTTGTGTGTGTGTGAGAGAGAGTGTATGTTCAGAGTGCATGAGTGTTGTGTGTGTTATATGTGAATATAGAAATGTAGTGCACAAATTGTGTGCGTGTGTGTGAGAGTGAGATAGACAGTGTGTTAAGAGAGTGCATAAGTGTTGTGTATGAGTGAGTGTGTTACATGTAAATATAGAAATGTGGTGCATGAGAGGGGTAGGGGGAGAGTGTGTGTTGAGAGAATGCATGAGTGTTGTGTATGTATGAGTGTGACAATTATTAATCAATGTGTACTCCCACCAGTAACACACAACATCTCTATATTTTCATGTAACAGACAAACATTAACTTTAAAAGTTGTATTCTGCGGTTAGAGTGAGCAAAGTGATTCACAGACAGCTAACTTGCCGACGTAATTTTCTCTTTTGAGTCGTACAATCGAAAATCACCGACGTTTTGCTTTCTATCTATCTATGTGTGCACACAGCACAAATCCCACTGTAGCCGGATATCTATAAAGACGCATATTTATCTATACGGTTGCATTTACATGTAAACGAAGGTTTCAGTCACTGAAAACGGATACTTTCGAAAACCCCGAGCAAAGTGGAGATATCTGGAAACTCGGGAGATTTCTGGAAACTCTGAATTGTCTGAGGACAGAATTGTAACTGTATGTCTACAAAGTGAGAAAACTTGAAGAGAGTATAAGAGATGAATAACTTACATCCCAAATTAATCGCACGTTCACGTAGGTTGTTGTGTTATCGGACTAGAGCATGACTATCTGATACCACGTGCTGCTTGAACGCGCGAAATGTTTATGTGCTACGGTAATATGCATCCCCGCAGAAACCAAATAGGCGGAACAAAAATCTAGCGGGCGGAACTAACATTTCGTGGGTTTTATAAATTTTATTGTCCGGCCCTGGGGTGGCCAGGGCAGGGCCAAGGCATGCCCTGGGGTGGCCACGCCCCCCCCAGCCACCCCTTAGCTCCGCCCCGGCTACTCTAATCTGGTTTGAGACAGGCCATCCAAACAGGTCTCACCAGGGTAGAGGGATCAGCGCAGGAAGTAGGACGGCCAAACCACTTATCAGTACATCACAAGTTTGCTTTGGTCACCAAAAAAAACAACAAAAAAACCCCCTGCAGCTTGGTCAATGTGTAAAGGTCGCATATATATAATCAGCTAAGATAAGATAAAATAAGCAGTTGATATAACACTATCAAAATACAGTGGTGTGCATAAGTATTCACCCCTTGAACTCTTCCACATTGGATGTGAATATAGGATGTGAATTTACATAAAACATCCCATAATACTAAAATGAGCTGGAAATCAATACTGTTTTACAAATCAAATAAGTAATTACCTCAATAAAAAAAAACAATAAGTATTTACAAATCAAAAATGTAAAAATTGCAATTGCTTAAGTATTCACCCCCTATGCTCCCCAACCCCCTGTGAAAACCATACTGTTGCTATGAAAACCATGCATTAGTTCAGAAGTCACATGATTAGTGCAAATAAAGTGTCACAAAATCTCGGTATTCATAGACATGTTCCTGGAAGAACCCAGTGTTTATTAGAGAACATACCTAAACAAACAGCATAATGAAAACCAAGCAGTTAAAACAATTCCAGGAAAAAAGTCCTGGAAAAGTTTCAATCAAGAGTTGGTTCTTTAAATAAAAAAAACAACAACTCATACTTTGCAACACTGATTCCATTATTTCAAAGAATATGACACAACCAATTCTCCATGAAGGGTACTGGGTAAAGAGGGGATTAATCAAAGAAGCTACCAATAAACCATAGGTAACTCTCTCCATGATACTTCCACCACCATGCTTCACAGCAGGAAAGGTGTTTCTCATGATAAGCAGTGTTGGGTTCGAACACAATGTAGTGCTTTGTGCCATGGCTTAAAAGTTCAAAAGTGATCTTATGAAACCAGAGAACATTTCCAACACGTTTATTTAGTCTCCAACATGCCCTTTGGCAAACTTAAAATGTCCGATCTATGGTTTCTGAGGGTAAAGTCCGTTGCACCTGGACTCTTGGTTGTTCCTCTAGGTAGTGTCCTCTTTACAGGTTGGTGGACAGCCTCCTCTAGGTGGAGTTACTGTTGCATCATACTTTTTTCACTTTTTAATAACGGATTTAATTGCAGGATGTTCAAAGTTTGGGATTTGGGTGTATTCACATCGAGATCATGTCATAATTTCACACAGGTCGACTCTGTTCAACTAATTATGCGATGTCTGAACTAATTTAGGAGTTTTACAGTAATGAGGATGAATATTTATATAATCACAGCTTTAAGTTTTAAATAATTTTGCAAGCTGTAAAAGTTCCCCCTCCCATCACTTCAATATTACATGCTATTTTGTGTAGATTTATGATTTCCCAGAACAACGTGTGAAGAAAGTTCAACAGGGGTGAATACTTCTGCAAGGCTCCAGGGAAGAGAACTGTATCATTAATTAGCAATGAAAATAAAGGTGAATGGTAACTGCTCAGCATGTTACAGTAGTACATGAGATTTTCAACACATTCTCAGGCAATTCTGAGTTTTTTAGTGACAGTTATTCTTATTTAATAGTTTAATGAGGCCAATAATCAGTGGTGACGAGACGCTGACAAGATTAAAAAGACCTGAGAGATTGATTTAAACTGTCTTCGAGCAAACATCTGGTATCGCTCAGCAGGCACTTGTTTGTTCTCGACAGTTAAATATGGTACATTTTCCTCGGCTCAGTAACAGATATCTCCACACAAAATAACACCTATCTTTCGATTACGTTCATTATGTCTTATATTAAATATAGTTAGTTTTTTTCTTTTTTTTATCAGACATCTAATTTTTGGGTTTGTTTACCTGACATGTTTCGACGTAAAACTTCCGTCTTCCTCAGAGTGTCACCGGATGTTAATTGGTGACGCATCTTTTATCAGCTGCTGTTTCTGAACACCATATATGAGATTCCATGTAAATTATGCAATAAAACTTATATTGGGGAGACAGGAAGGAGTTTCAACACAAGAAAACATGAACATAAGAAAGAGTGCGAAAAGGAGACAGCTACAAGACAAACCCGAACAATAAAAGAAAAGGCACAACAGGAAAATTATAAGTCAGCTATAACAGATCACTGTAAAAGGGAAAACCACATTATGGACTGGGGGAATGCCAGAGTCATCCGCACAGAAGATAACAAACATCAGCGCTGGATCAGGGAGGCCATAGAGATCCGTAAGCGAAGCCCGAGGACCATCAACCGGGATGAGGGAGCATACATGCTCTCCCATACCTGGAGTCACATCTTGCAGGGGACGAACAGACAGTATAAGGCGTGACCGACCTGTCAAACCAGACAGGAAGGCCACGCCTTCAGAAACAGCAGCTGATAAAAGATGCGTCACCAATTAACATCCGGTGACACTCTGAGGAAGACGGAAGTTGTACGTCGAAACATGTCAGGTAAACAAACCCAAAAATTAGATGTCTGTTAAAAAAAAAGAAAAAAACTAAAAATAACACCTATTTCTATCCTTTTACTCATACCGGAATATCAGAATAAAATGTTTTGTTTATTACAATATGCAAGGAGGCAGCATATCATTAAATATCATACATTTTTTTATTTTTTTTCCAGCTAAATTTATGTTGTCCTTAATAAAATGATCAGACGTTTACATACTTGGACAGATAAAATGTCACTTGAAGCCAATACTTGAAAATTAAATTTGGCTTTAAAATATGAACCATGTGAGAAATACTGTGTATTTTCAACCTTGCTTCAGAGTGGCGCTCCCTGCATGTGAAGTGCACAGAGCGAAGCTCCAGACACAAGAGAACAAGAGTCATCAGGAGATGACAGATCCCCCCGGCCCCCACATGAAACCCCACTCCAAATTTTCCAAAGTTGAATTGGTTGCCATGGAAATACAGTAAAAATAAAAATCACAGAAATCCCAAAATGTCAAAAGGCACAACTGCTCTGGTCACTTACCATACAGTGGTGCTTGAAAGTTTGTGAACCCTTTAGAATTTTCTATATTTCTGCATAAATATGACCTAAAACATCATCAGATTTTCACACAAGTCCTAAAAGTAGATAAAGAGAACCCAGTTAAACAAATGAGACAGAAATATTATGCTTGGTCATTTATTTATTGAGGAAAATGATCCAATATTGCATATCTGTGAGTGGCAAAAGTATGTGAAACTCTAGGATTAGCAGTTAATTTGAAGGTGAAATTAGAGTCAGGTGTTTTCAATCAATGGGATGACAATCAGGTGTGAGTGGGCACCCTGTTTTATTTAAAGAACAGGGATCTATCAAAGTCTGATCTTCACAACACATGTTTGTGGAAGTGTATCATGGCACAAACAAAGGAGATTTCTGAGGACCTCAGAAAAAGCGTTGTTGATGTTCATCAGGCTGGAAAAGGTTACAAAACCATCTCTAAAGAGTTTGGACTCCACCGATCCACAGTCAGACAGACTGTGTACAAATGGAGGAAATTCAAGACCATTGTTACCCTCCCCAGGAGTGGTCGACCAACAAAGATCACTCCAAAAGCAAGGCATGTAATAGTCGGCAAGGTCACAAAGGACCCCAGGGTAACTTCTAAGCAACTGAAGGCCTCTCTTACATTGGCTAATGTTAATGATCATGAGTCCACCACCAGGAGAACACAACAACAATGGTGTGCATGGCAGGGTTGCAAGGAAAAAGCCACTGCTCTCCAAAAAGAACATTGCTGTTCATCTGCAGTTTGCTAAAGATCACGTGGACAAGCCAGAAGGCTATTGGAAAAATGTTTTGTGGATGGATGAGACCAAAATAGAACTTTTTGGTTTAAATGAGAAGTGTTATGTTTGGAGAAAGGAAAACGCTACATTCCAGCATAAGAACCTTATCCCATCTGTGAAACATGGTGGTGGTAGTATCATGGTTTGGGCCTGTTTTGCTGCATCTGGGTCACAAAATGGGCTCAGGAATATTTCCAGAGAACATTATCTGTGAACACAATTCACCGTGCCATCCGCCGTTGCCAGCTAAAACTCTATAGTTCAAAGAAGAAGCCATATCTAAACATGATCCAGAAGCGCAGACGTCTTCTCTGGGCCAAGGCTCATTTAAAATGGACTGTGGCAAAGTGGAAAACTGTTCTGTGGTCAGACGAATCAAAATGTGAAGTTCTTTATGGAAATCAGGGATGCCGTGTCATTCGGACTAAAGAGAAGGACAACCCAAGTTGTTATCAGCGCTCAGTTCAGAAACCTGCATCTCTGATGGTATGGGGTTGCATTAGTGCATGTGGCATGGGCAGCTTACACATCTGGAAAGACACCATCAATGCTGAAAGGTATATCCAGGTTCTAGAGCAACATATGCTCCCATCCAGATGACGTCTGGTTCAGGGAAGACCTTGCATTTTCCAACATAACAATGCCAAACCACATACTGCATCAATTACAGCATCATGGCTGCGTAGAAGAAGGGTCCGGGTACTGAACTGGCCAGCCTGCAGTCCAGATCTTTCACCCATAGAAAACATTTGGCGCATCATAAAACGGAAGATGCGACAAAAAAGACCTAAGACAGTTGAGCAACTAGAATCCTACATTAGACAAGAATGGGTTAACATTCCTATCCCTAAACTTGAGCAACTTGTCTCCTCAGTCCCCAGACGTTTACAGACTGTTGTAAAGAGAAAAGGGGATGTCTCACAGTGGTAAACATGGCCTTGTCCCAACTTTTTTGAGATGTGTTGTTGTCATGAAATTTAAAATCACCTAATTTTTCTCTTTAAATGATACATTTTCTCAGTTTAAACATTTGATATGTCATCTATGTTCTATTCTGAATAAAATATGGAATTCTGAAACTTCCACATCATTGCATTCCGTTTTTATTTACAATTTGTACTTTGTCCCAACTTTTTTGGAATCGGGATTCTATCTATCTATCTATCTATCTATCTATCTATCTATCTATCTATCTATCTATCTATCTATCTATACCATATCACCATGAATTCCATCCATCCATTATCTGTAGCCGCTTTATTCTGTTCTACAGGGTCGCAGGCAAGCTGGAGCCTATCCCAGCTGACTACGGGCGAGAGGCGGGGTACACCCTGGACAAGGCGCCAGGTTATCGTAGGGCTGACACACAGAGACAAACAACCATTCACACTCACATTCACACCTACGGTCAATTTAGTCACCAGTTAACCTAACCTGCATGTCTTTGGACTGTGGGGGAAACCGGAGCACCCGGAGGAAACCCATGCGGACACGGGGAGAACATGCAAACTCCGCACAGAAAGGCCTCGCCGGCCGCTGGGCTCGAACCCAGAACCTTCTTGCTGTGAGGCGACAGTGCTAACCACTACACTACTGTGCCACGCACCATGAATTAGATTTGTAAAAATATGTACTGTATGTATTGTATTTATGAAGTGCAGCTTATTATCATTCCATAACAATCTCAACACTTTATTTGTGATTATTTTAACAGGAAAATGGAGCCATGAACTCATAAAATTAACCCATGGTGATTATGGGTTACAGGAACAGATCCAGTGTTATGCCTAGAATAAGCATAGAGCAGTTTAGGAATAGTTTTTTAAATAGATTAATTTTTCATCTAAGTTGATGTAGGTTTTTAGATTCGGTTTACATTTATGCATTTCTGTCATTTATATTGTTATATTGTTACACTTGATATGTATTTTTTATCTAGTGAATAAAGACATCATCATTATTATTATTATTATTATTATTATTATTATTATTATTATACCGCACACTACTGCATCTAGTACAGTATAGGATTCATTGAAAACAATGTCAAAATGTAGAAATGCTGCATTTGTTTTCAAGCAATTTTTACTTTCCACCATTTCTTTACATGTGCCTGAGATCTTTGGACAGTACTGTATACATTAAGAGAATGAGCTTATGAGACTCACTGCTCATGTTGCTGCAGATGTTCAGTGGAGGCTCGTCTGAGTCCGAGTCGTCATCCTGAGAGCAGCCGGCCTGGATGGCACGCAGGTAGCTGTGGCTGCGCGAGCGGAAGCAGGTTGGCGCTGGCAGATCCAGAGCCTCCACCGCCTGCGAGTCCATGTGGCTGTAAGCTGTTGAGTACACACAGCTCTGATCCATCTGGAAGGATAAAAGCAGGATGAGATGAAAAATCCAAGGGGAATCTGAGGTGGACACCAAGTGGGGGAATTGCCCCATGAGAAAAAAATAATAATAATTGGGTCAATCATTATAAAAAATACATTTACAAGCTCTAAAGTAATCTGATAAAGAGAAAATGTATGTGGGTCTACATAATCATTAATAGATATATTTTTAAAATTACTTGCTAACAAAAGAAGATAGGACATTAAATCCTCCATGATAAAAAAAAAAAACCCTCCTGATATAGAACTTCCTGACTTGCCTTTTTTGCATAAAGGATTTGAAGTACTTCTTTTTAGCTACATCGCTAACAGATAATATGTAGCATCATCAGAAAATGAGTGATGAATTATTATACCACAGCATGGTTCAATTCAAAAATCTGATTGATCGGAAGGTATTTTATTATTATTATTATTATTATTTTAACAGCAGCTTTGACAGTAGCTCAGCTGCAAATCACAGCTTTACATTAACACACTTGTTCTAATAATACGTTATTGTTTCTATAGTAACAGCTCATTCACAGGGACTTGTATGGTGGATGATCCATATAATCGTCTTTAATGGATGAATGTAATCATTGAATCGTTGATATGGTGAAGTTTTCTTCAAAGAGATGTTTGTTTAACATTGATGGAAGGAGACTGCAGTGTCAGCGCTTTGTAACGATCAATAGCATAGCTGTGACTTTAAGTTTATCAACACTTACACAGAGCATCGGTTTGTCTTATTTTTGTGGGTAGAAACAGGTTGGGAAATAACTGGTTTTATCATTCAAATTATTTTTTACGCCGTTTTGATTGGCTGAGTGAACTGCAAATATCTGCCTGCTCATGCACATGTTACTTTTGTCAACATGGCTCACTTCCCTATATTGACAGACAAGGAGTTGGCTTCTTTAAAACCCTTTGGTGACTGACCCCTTGAAAATGGTTCCTCCAGGAACCATGACATTTCAGTTGTCAAGACAATGGAAAAACTAAAATACAAATACAAATACAAGAGCATTTTGTTTTGTGCACAAGAGCATTGTGACGTATCTTTCTGTTTTTGTATTTTAGTTTTTCCGTTGTCTTGACAACTGAAACGTCATCGTTCCTGGAGGAACCATTTTCAAAGGGTCAGTCACCAAAGGGTTAATTGAAAGTAAAAACAGTGACAACACGTTTTACAAACTTTATAATCATCCATTCATCCATCCATCCATTATCCATAGCCGCTTATCCTGTGCAGGGTCGCAGGCAAGCTGGAGCCTATCCCAGCTGACTACGGGCGAAAGGCGGGGTACACCCTGGACAAGTCGCCGGGTCATCGCAGAGCTGACACATAGAGACAAACAACCATTCACACTCACATTCACACCTACGCTCAATTTAGAGTCACCAGTTAACCTAACCTGCGTGTCTTTGGACTGTGGGGGAAACCGGAGCACCCGGAGGAAACCCATGTGGACACGGGGAGAATATGCAAACTCCACACAGAAAGGCCCCTGTCGGCCTCTGGGCTTGAACCCAGAACCTTCTTGCTGTGAGCTGACAGTGCTAACCACTACACCACTGTGCCACCACTTTATAGTCAGTATTTCAAAAAAAAAAAATTGAATGATAAAACAAGCCCTGCGATGACCTGGAGACTTGTCCAGGGTGTACCCCGCCTTTTGCCCGTAGTCAGCTGGGATAGGCTCCAGCTTGCCTGCGACCCTGTAGGACAGGATAAGCGGCTAGAGATAATGGATGGAAGGATGATAAAACAATTATTGAACTAGATTTTCACAAAATATCATGATTTTTTAGTGTCTTTTTTTAGATTTTTTTAGTGTCTCTGCCTTCAGCATTGGCAAACAATTGCTTGCTCGCCATGAACAAATCACAATATTGTGTTCAACCTCGTCCAGTAATTGCTTAATCGCTGCTATAATATAAGTGACGACAGGAACAAACTTGTTTCACAGATGTACCACAACATGAAATATAACGATAATTACTACTACAGTATACTTGCTATAACAAAATGTAACTATAAATGGATAAAAAGTGCAATGCATCAGTCTTTGATCAATAAAAAAAAAGCATTAAAAATTGTTGCCATATTACTGAGGATTGGTGCAACCGATGAAGAGCAGTCACGCAACTGTGTCTACGACAGACACATAAATGACTGAGCTTTCCACTGAAGCCTAAACAGAAGTCACAAAACATTTCAGTTCAGTGTCAAGGTCGTCATTTCAAAAATCACGCGGTAAAGCTACAAATCGGGTAAAGAAGGTGAAGACGAAAACTGAATCTAATTAAAGCCAATTCAGAGTGCTGCTTGTCAGTGAATTGGGCTCGTCTTCACCCATTCCTGTCTCTACCTGAGTACAAAGGCAACCGTGCTATTCACTCAGGCGTGCAGCCTGCTGGGAGAACGGGTACAGCAGCTGCTCTGCAGAAATGATTCAACCTTTTTGATGTGGGAAAAGCAAGAGACGTTTCTGTTTGTCCAAGCAGCAGGCGACATTTCCCGCAACACTGACAGAAGACGGGAACGCTGCTCTGTGTGTGAAAGGATGTTATTAAAAGTAAACACAGAAAAGAATACAAAGGTAGAAAGAAATCTTCCCATCGATTGCACACAAACCAGGATCTCTCATTCAAAACAGGGTCTACTATAGGCCAGATTAACGAACCACATAAAAGACAGGAAGCCATTATAGCGAGGACTCACTCTAATGGCTGTGTTTATTTAGAGACAACCTTTAGAGACAAAACTATCTTTACTTTTCCCATGTTAGCTCAAGTTCTTGGTCAGATTTCCCATAAATTACTTCAAAAGACAAAATACAGTGCAATGTTATATTTCTCCTGGACCTCCACCTCCACCACTCCTAGCTACCGTAAAGCTAAAAACACCAAAATGTTCACAAAAATGATCTCAAGAGCAGTAACGCATAGCTCTGAGTTTCATGTTTCTAGATAAGACTCTTTAGTTGGCTGTAATGTGACGTACCAGTCCTAGAACTTATCTACTGTATATTGCTAGCAAAGATGTTGGACAAAGACTCACCTATTGAGGCATTTCACCTGACGTCACAGGGTCACGTGACGCCCCGGTGTCCGCCATTTTGAAGGTCAAGCTAGCTAATGTCAACAACATAGTAGCTGGTATGTTACTGTAGCAATGTTTACGTTCAGTCATTTGGATGACTGTTAAAACTTTTCAGTCTCAAGTTTTTCCTTTACTGTATTTACTAGTTTACTGTAATTATGATCCGGCAGCTATTTACACCGGATCCAGTGTAAGTAGCTGCCGGAGCGCGCTCCAGCTTGTTCCCCCTCAAATTAAGCAGCGCGCTCCGGCTTGCTCCCGGAGTGCTCCGGCCGAGGTTCCAGAGCGCACTCCGACTTGCTCCCCCTCAAATTAAGCAGCGCGCTCCGGCTTGCCCCCAGAGCAAGCCGGAGCGCGCTGCTTAATTTGAGCGGGAGCAAGCCAGAGCACGCTCCGGCAGCTACTTACACTGGATCCGGCGTAAATAGCTGCCGGATCATAATTACAGTAAACTAGTAAATACAGTAAAGGAAAAACTTGAGACTGAAAAGTTTTAACAGTCATCCAAATGACTGAACGTAAACATTGCTACAGTAACATACCAGCTACTATGTTGTTGACATCAGCTAGTGCTAACAGCTAGCTGCTAGTACACTGCTACAACACAGACACCGACCCTAATAATACAGTTCTTGGTCATTGCCTGGTAACAGCAAATTTATAACGGGCCATGTCTCAACAGACTAAGAAGTTATTTCAATGACATTTAATAACATTTTGTTTATCCTGAGGACCGAAAGTAAATGAAAATGTGAACAAACCTTAGCTGTAATAAGATGGCGACCACCGGCTCCAGGGACGACCCACTGATGTAGGCATGTTACCCAGCCTGACACAAAATATTTGTAGGCATCCAAACTCTTATACGCTTTCAGATCAATACCTGTGTATGGCGATGGGTTTTTAACGACATAGGTATACAGATCATGTGGGCCGAAGTCAGGTAAAGACGAGGGCTTCGTGTACTTCCGTACGTCAGTGAACAATCCTGGTGGAAGCAGGTAAACGTCGTTCTCTAAGCCTGCTAACCTCAATTTTTGCAAATCCCTCTCCCTCTGCTCGCCCTGTAAATGCCCTACGTCGCTGGATAGTGAAGGTGTTTTCTGCATCTCGCTCCTTTATCTTTTATGTTTTTCGTTTGTCGCCTTCCTCGCATTCAAACTGATTCGAGCCGTGACGTCCAAAATGGCGGCCTCACATGACTTGGTCACGTGGGTGAAAAACCTCAATACACTACCGTTCAAAAGTTTGGGGTCATCCAGACAATTTAGTGTTTTCCATGAAAAGTCACACTTTTATTTACCACCATAAGTTGCAAAATGAATAGAAAATATAGTCAAGACATTTTTCTGGCCATTTTGAGCATTTAATCGACCCCACAAATGTGATGCTCCAGAAACTCAATCTGCTCAAAGGAAGGTCAGTTTTATAGCTTCTCTAAAGAGCTCAACTGTTTTCAGCTGTGCTAACATGATTGTACAAGGGTTTTGTAATCATCCATTAGCCTTCTGAGGCAATGAGCAAACACATTGTACCATTAGAACACTGGAGTGAGAGTTGCTGGAAATGGGCCTCTATACACCTATGGAGATATTGCACCAAAAACCAGACATTTGCAGCTAGAATAGTCATTTACCACATTAGCAATGTATAGAGTGGATTTCTGATTAGTTTAAAGTGATCTTCATTGAAAAGAACAGTGCTTTTCTTTCAAAAATAAGGAAATTTCAAAGTGACCCCAAACTTTTGAACGGTAGTGTATACCTAAACATTATACAAGCAGTACACCAGGCAGCAAGACAGACCATCTGTGGGTTTATTTATTTATTTAAATATATCAATTTGGATGGCAGTTTGCTGACAGACATAAAACAACCACACTGACATTTTGACATTTGCTTGTTAACCTGATGTCTCTATCTTTCACACTCAAAATACAGAGAAGCTGAGATGCTCTAAATACAGAGCTCTGACTCCACATGTTTGCTTTGGAATGTCTATTTTAATGCATTCAAATTTCACATTAATTGTGCTGATAATATTATATTATATACAGCACCAGTCATACGTTTGGACACACCTTCTAATTCAATGTTTTTTTTTTTTTTTTAATTAAAAGTCACTTCATGTCTTGAAGTAATGATGGATGTCGCTTCTCTTTACTTAGTTAAATGGTTCTTGCCATAATATGGATTACTACAGTTGTGGAATAGGGCTATTTACTGTCTTTTTATTATTTACTGTTTACTCTTTGATCTCAAACGCATTAAGAAGGAAGAAACTGCACTAATTAACTTTTGACGAGGCACAGCTGCTAACTGAAAAGCATTCCAGGTGACGACCTCATGAAGCTGATAATGATAATAGTGTGCAAAGCGTCATCAAGGTAAATGCTGGCTACTTTGAAGAATCTAAAATATGAAACATTTTTTTATTTTTAACACTTTTTTTGTTTACCACATAATTCCATACATGTTCCTTGTGTTATTTTATAGTTCTGATGTTTTTAGTATTGTTCTACAATGTAGAAAGTAGTCAACATATAGAAAAGCCTATGAATGAGTATGGGTGTACAAACTTTTGACTCGTACTGTATATAATACACATGATCATATATACCACAATTTCCAAAACTTCATCACCGATTGCTTCTTTGCTCTGGAAAATTCTCAGTCTGGGATATGATGAGCTAAAAGTTTGAGTCCTCCATCCACAGCTGCTTATCCTGTGCAGGGTCGTGGGTAAGCTGGAGCCTATCCCAGCTGACTATGGGCGAGAGGCGGGATACACCCTGGACAAGTTGTCAGGCCTTCACAGGGCTGAAACACAGAGATAAACAACCATTCACACCTACGGTCAATTTAGAGCCACCAATTAGCCTAACCTGCATGTCTTTGGACTGTGGGGGAAACCGGAGCACCCGGAGGAAACCCACGCAGACAACATGCAAACTCCACACAGAAAGGCCCCCGTCGGCCACTGGGTTCCAACCCAGAACCTTCTTGCTGTGAGGCGACAGTACTAACCACTACACCACCCTGTCACCCTGAGTTCGAAGCCTCCTTTCTGTTCATTTTACTCTATCTTGAAGCGCTCTAGATGTATATACAATATTCCTGAGAATCTGAAAACTTTCTGCCATTACAGTATCATAAGCTGAAAACTAACGTCTGAGAAATTTCAGAAATTTTCAGAAAATTCTGGGCTTGCTTTGTAATCCACACTTGCAACCTTAAACCATGCTGTCTTGATGTTTATTCAGGTATATGTTAAAGGTAGCAGCTTGGGGAAGTTATGAGATTTTAAAAATATATATATTTCAAACAATCTGAAATTCAGTTAACTTTTGGTCATTAAACTCAAATGTGACAGGAACATCATAACCAAAGAAGAACTGTGAAGCCAAGCAGGCAAGGCAGTCTGTGACAAAAGCAAACTAGGGAGGAAGAAAGAGTAAGAGAGCTGACCTGGCTAACACCAGAACCCCGTCCGAGTGTGGACGAGCCGTGACCAAAGTTCCTTTCTCTGTCCCAGTGCTGAGAATCACTCTGCCCCACCAGACAATCCAGGTTATCCAGGCTGCGGTTGGTGGTGAGTTCTCGCAGAGATGGCAAGCAGCTGAGAGACAAGAAATTGGGACAGGAAATAAGAAAGGATAGAACCAAGCAGAGATGAAGAAGAGGAATGATGACAAAGAGAGGATAAAGTGGGACATGAAAAGATAAGGCTGATGGATGGTGTTGAAGGGGGAAGGAAGGCAGAGGGAGAAGAGGAAGAGAGATGACTATAGATAGAGAAGCCAGGAGAAAGAGAATGAGGACAGTGACAATTGTACAAAAGAGATTTTGTCCAGCTTTACCAAGCAGGAACAGAGAAAGAAATCAGGTCATCAATGTTTAAGTGGATTAATTAAAGCCTTGACCAGGAATTGCTGAAATATACCCGACTACCAAAGTGGTGGACCACAGGCAACAATTCCTGATTGGGCTTTTACGCTGATACACATGCACAAATGAGTAAGAGCCACAGAACAGAGAAGAGCTACGCTATCTGTCTGACCAACTACCTGCTACAGGGTTCTAGGTTCTAACATTAGTCCGTTCTTGGTCACATGCGATGTTTCCTCTGCCCTGTGCTCTGGGTGAGTGGGTGAGTAGCTGTGTTTCAGGAGGGAAGTCAGGAAGTAAGAGGACCAAACTGTGTATGCCCTGGATTGAAAAGGAAGGCCTCAGGAAACCAGCTGGTTAGCAAGGTGTATATGTTTAATATGAGAGGAAAAAGGTATATAGTTGTGATCAAAGAGTGATCATAGTCAGTGGTTCCCAAAACTGGTCCAACAGTACCACTGTCTTGTACATATGGGTGTTTCCACACCTAGGGTTTTTAATTTTTTACATCAAGATCAGAATGGCATTTTTGACCAAATTAAATCAAAGCCTTGCAGATGGTTTTACATTACAGTTTTCAAAGAACACCAAATTATTGAATGTGATTGGTCAGGAATTTGGTAGGGTGGGCCTTGGACAGTAAGAATTGGTTCTTCTAATGGCTTTGGACTGGCTAATTGCAGATTACTTGGATCAGGTGGACTAGTGTAGATAGAATCGTGGATTTTCCTGGACCAGGGTTGCTAAACACTGACCTAAGTCATTCTGATTCTCTCCTTTTTCTCAATATTGAACTTTGATCCGTTAAGTAGCTAATTGAAAATATTAACAATGACGAGTGTACTGGGGAATTTTAAATAAATGGTCACTTCCTTGAAAGAAATCCAAACACTGACTGGTGACCACATAATTAGTCCAGTGATTTTCTTCTATTTCATTCCATGTAGAGTGGCTGAAGGAAAAGAAGAGGTCGATGATGAAGCAAGTGAGTATTGTGAGGAATCAGGAAAAAAAAAACATGGCTTATAGAGTGGTTAGGTGGAGACAGGGAGGATCTATGGCCTTGTTTTGGTAGTGCTCAGGTGGTGCTCGGGAGGTGCTCAGATGGTGCTCGAGTGGTGCTCGGATAGTGCTGTGCCACTGACCTTGCCAGGTGCTGCATGGAGTAGGCATTCTGTAGAGGAGCCCATGCCACCCTGTACTGTTCCCACATGAACGGGCATGAGCGGTGTCTGTCAGCGAGTCAGGTTGGGATGGCATTGGAAGGGGGAGGTGGAGTGTTATAGAAATCAAAGACACTTCCACTTTCATAGAGATGTATACAGCTTAGAGCTTTGATTCTTGTACTGTGCTTTGGATGTGGTCCTAATTTTTGAGGACTGCTCTTGTTGTGGAAACAAGCAAGCTGAGGACTGTTGCAATTTTCACCCAGAAAACTGACCTATTTGGGGCTGAAAATAAATGCCAAAAGCATCACCAAAATGGTCTCTATGTAACTTTTTATAAATAAAATGAGAGCAAACTTGGTTTTGGATTTAGATTGAAATTTTTGACCCAGCGATCGGTCATGGAAGACCAAAGGAATAACAAAGATGCAAGATAAATTTTTATATATTAGACACACTATAATATGCAGAATGATCAAATCACATTAATATTTCAAAAAACAAAACAAAAAAACAAACCCAGACTGTGGAC
Organism: Neoarius graeffei; assembly: GCF_027579695.1. Taxonomy (NCBI): domain Eukaryota; kingdom Metazoa; phylum Chordata; class Actinopteri; order Siluriformes; family Ariidae; genus Neoarius; species Neoarius graeffei. Next base: position 40,652,297 of record NC_083581.1, read on the forward strand.
TGAAGTGTTCTAACTAACCAACCCCTCTCTGAGGTACTGGCTGAAATCAGACTCCACCATGCTGGTTTCCTCTCTGATTTTTGCTTGGTTTGTTCTTCATGCTGCTTTTCTCAATTCGGTAGCTCTCCATTTTCCAGTCAATTCAGCTCTGTTAAAGCATACTCATGTACTCATGTAGTGGTTAAAAATATCATGGACTAACACTTACAGCATGAGAGTATAAGAGGATATTGAGGACGACTTGGTTTCATTTTGATATCGCTGTACTGCTAGATGATGTTCAGTGAAGTGGCAAAACCAAAGTATTGTATTTTTTGCTTATTTTGCATTTAGAAATATCCAATCTTGCATTCATAACATGATAAAATATCTTAAAGAGAGATTTTTTGCAACCTCCTAGTAGTTGGCCTGAAGTAAAAATAAAGGATCTGCTGCGCTAAAATCTTACTACAGCAATGCCAAAAGAAAGAAGAACGTGCCCTGATGCTTTGACACTAAGATAGTGCCATCTGCTGGTACCATGTGGTTCTTGCCAGTAGTGTTAGCATACAGTGAGTCTGACTAGCAGCTATTTTTGCTTATGATGCTAAAAATCTCTGCCAGTTGTTTACTCTGTGAGAAGCTAAAAACTAAGACAATGTAATTTTTCATGTTTTAAAAGTTGTCGAGGACAGCAGTCAGTAGCTAGTTTTTTAACAACCACACTGGAACTTGAGTGTTAATACTTCAACTGTAAGAATTCATGTATGAATATGAATGAAGCAGCACTTCCAGTTTTTCTGGTTGTTTACAGCAAAAAGTTTTTTTCCCCCCATGAGTTTCTTTACTGTTATAAAGAAACAACATATACACTACCGTTCAAAAGTTTGGGGTCACTTTGAAATGCCCTTATTTTTGAAAGAAAAGCCCTGTTCTTTTCAATGAAGATCACTTTAAACTAATCAGAAATCCACTCTATACATTGCTAATGTGGTAAATGACTATTCTAGCTGCAAATGTCTGGTTTTTGGTGCAATATCTCCATAGGTGTATAGAGGCCCATTTCCAGCAACGATCACTCCAGTGTTCTAATGGTACAATGTGTTTGCTCATTGCCTCAGAAGGCTAATGGATGATTAGAAAACCCTTGTACAATCATGTTAGCACAGCTGAAAACAGTTTAGCTCTTTAGAGAAGCTATAAAACTGACCTTCCTTTGAGCAGATTGAGGTGGTGTTTACATTAGACCGTATCCGTCTCATTTTCGTCACGGATGCACTGTCCGTGCACATTAAAACACCGGGAAATGACTCCACAGGCGGAACAACTTGAATCCGCCAGGGCCCACGTATTCAACCCAGTTCGTATCTGATCCGGTGCTGTGTAAACATTGAGGAACGAGGAAACGCAGTGCTGAGCTCTTGCTGACGTCGTCATTGGACAACGTCACTGTGACATCCACCTTCCTAATTTGCTGGCGTTGGGATCACACACACAGCGGCTCAGTCCCGAATCACTGCTCGTGCGCTTCACTCGCGCGCTCTGTGAGCTGCGCAGGGCCGGAGTGCGCACCCTCCAGAGGGCACTCGCTGTTCAGGGCGGAGTGATTTGGAGCGCAGGAGGAAGTGCTGAGCCGCACTGAGGTTTATTTACACATTTCAACTTATTTACCTCCTTCAGGCGCTTAAACTCAGTGAGAACATGAACATCACAGCCAGGTGTGTTTATCTGCTGGAGAAGGTATTCGCTTGCCATCCTTCCACTTGCAAGTGGTGAGTGACTTGCGCATGCCCGATATGCACTGGGATCATGTGACGTGCCGTCTAATTAGTCATGTGATTAGCGTATCCGTGTATTGGCGTTGCTGTGTGCACGCGAATCATGTATTGGCGTTGCTGTGTGCACGCGAATCGTTTTAAAAACGTTAATCTGATGATCCGCTGATACGGTCTAATGTAAACACCACCTGAGTTTCTGGAGCATCACATTTGTGGGGTCGATTAAATGCTCAAAATGGCCAGAAAAATGTCTTGACTATATTTTCTATTCATTTTACAACTTATGGTGGTAAATAAAAGTGTGACTTTTCATGGAAAACACTAAATTGTCTGGGTGACCCCAAACTTTTGAACGGTAGTGTATATCCTGCAAACATCATGCAATTTTTTTTAAACAAATGTGTGTGTGCATCTCACTCACTTGCGAGGTGGCAGAGGTGGTTGTTGTTGTTCGCTGAGTGACTGTTGTGTAGCCTTTAGGTAGCTCTGGCGCCGAGCAGCTGTTTTTGGTGAGGGTTTTGGTGAAGGAGGGCTGTCAGACTGGTCGCTGTCCTCAGGATCGCCCATCGCTTTGACGTAGCTGCCACTACGCATTCTCCTGCATGGGATCTCCCCTTCTGCTCCTGCTCCCTTACCTAGCATCCCACTCCAATCCCCAACAGGAACCTGGGATAATTCCAGAAAAGAGTAACATCTGAGCCACTCACCTCAGTATTGCTCCAGTCCCCAAAGGGCTTCAGATTAAAATAGCTAATGTTCAATGAATTCCAGCAGACTTGAGTGCAAGTGAATGCCATTTAATTCTGTGGGTGAACATTTAACTCTGTATGAAATCTGATGACCAACTGGGAGTCAGGCAGGACATTTTCCAAATGATTTCCATTCAGCCTCTTTAGTTCAACATTTTGCTGTACAAAGTATGCGTGAACTATTAAGATGTTTGCAAAGTTGTGAATTTCTGAAAAGTTAGCAAACCTTTAGGTACAGAACCTGTTTATATCACTTTCATGTATTTTCTGGGTATCAGTGCATGATGTTTCCCATTTTAGGCTTCATTTTTTCATTTCTGCCATGCTGAATCAGGTTTTTTTTTTCTGCCACATATACAAAACAGGTGGAAATATTTCCCACCCCAAATACTGTTTTACCTGTAGGAAGTTGGAGGCCAGCTCCTGGTGGTAGGACTTAGACTTGAGCAGTGTCCGGTTCACTGTGGCCGTGCCTTTCTGCAGTACCTGCCGAGCCTGGCTAAGAGTTAATGTTGACCATGAGCCTCTTTTTGCCAGTGTGCCATCCCCTGCTGGTCCACCAGTTGAGGACACTGTCTGGGTTTTGAGCTCTCCACTGCTCTTGGAGGGCTTGAGAGAACGGTGAGCAGCAATGGTATTGTAGCCCTGGACATGGGTTCTGGGGGGCGCCTGGCTGTCTGACACTGCTCTGCCCAGCGTCATCATGCTCAGTGGGTTACGATAAGCTACAGCCACTGGACCGGTTTCCTCTTGAGTTGTTGCTTCATCTTCCAGAGCATCATCTGAGCTCCAGAACCCAGACAGATTGGGCCGTCCCCGTCTCTTGGCACCCTCTGTCTTGGCACGGTCCTTACTCTTGGACCGTCGTGTGGCCTTCGTGCCATCGGCTCCCTGCACGGTCCCCTTAATGCTCGAGCCCTCCACAGACTGAGTCTTGGAGAACAGTTTTTGGACAGAGTGCACCAGGTTGCGGATGCGTCCAGGGCTCTCACTGCGTTGCTTTGCGCCACGACTCCGCCTATGGAATTGAAGCGTGCTGAAGCCGTCGCGTTGCAGTGGAACATGGTGCTCTAGCTGGTCCAGCAGGCCAGTCGGGATGCGGTTCATCTTGGCTGCTGCAGCTGAGGAGATTGTGGCCGTGCCGCTGCTGATCATGGGTGGAACTGTGAGTCCGAGGCCTAAGCCCATTCCCATAGATGCAGAGGTGGTGAGGGTGCCTGTGCGAGAGGCCGTCTGAGACACACAACCCTGCTGCAATGAGGCAGAAATTTTAGACCTGCTGGATTCAGCAATACACACTATTTCAGATTATCTTAACCCAATCTTTGGGGAAATGCAAGTCCACATTTCTGTTCTATTTCTGCTTCCGAGCTGGGTAATAAACTGCAAATTAACCTGGTCAAATGTAGTGGGAGAAGGAAATAAACACAGAATGTGTAGTCCCAAAGGACTGGGCTAGGAATGGCTGCTCTATTGTATGTGCACTGTATTAGAATTAAGGGCAAGATAAAGACATATGTATTTTATTGCCTTTGTGAGTCCTACCTGTGAATACTTTACACATGGTAATCATCAACCATATTTTCATGGTATAGATACATATTTAAACTTCTGTGTAATTTTAGTGATGGAACTGAATACGAATACTGAATGAACAAATAAATGTGTTCTGTAGAGATACAAATTACAGGTAAAAAATAGAAGGCGTACCAGACTTTTTTTTAAACTTGCAAGAAAGGTTGATAGGGCATCTGGCTGAAACTAGAGGTGTGCATCGGGAATGACACTGGGTAAAATATTTTTACCTGATATGTTTATGACTCCATAATTGCTCTACCTTTACATACTCATAGAAAGGTTGATGAAGTATTTGCAGGTAAGAAAAGTTTATATCACAATTCCAGTCTATTAGTTTCCCTACCTGAGTGTACTCAGTTTGATCGACCTGCGAGGGGAACTGGAAGCGAGGGAAGGTGTTGCTGGTGGTCAGCTGGTTGTTGAGTGGCAGCAGGCAGTCAGACTGCAGAGCGATGGGGCTTGTTGGAGGGAAGTGGTGCATGTGGGGATCCAGAGTGCCATAATGACTGATGCTGGGGCTTAGGAGGTATGTCCCATGGGGGTCTGGGGTCAAAGGGCATATCGGCTCCTGGGGACCTGCCACAGGCATACAAGAGTCTGACAAGTGACGAGTGTGGCTGGCCCCTAAACTTTTCATGGTTGGTCTGCTTTAGAACATGATCCCTGCTTGATGTTTCTTCAGGCCTGGAGGGCACCACCTGGTGGAGAAACAAACAAATCTTTTTTAGAAGGGTATTTCCAGAACATTTGGAACATAGAAGAAATTAATTGTGAACACATGCTACCATGTTTTGATGATTTATATGCTAGAACAGATCTGAAACCAACAGAGAAGATTCCGCAACGAAGCAAGCCTTTGACGTACTAAAAGTGTGGGTGTTTGCTGCATATGGCATTCTTCAACAAGTCAGAGACTCTTAATACTTACATTATACTTTCATATTGGCATCGCACGGTTCCCTCAGTGTGCCGTCTCAGCCTACAATATTTCTGAATGTCATTCACAGCTTGCCTCACTTCCTCCCTTCATCCATCTTTTGCTACCCATTCAACCAGCTGTAATTCATGCACAAGGGATGCTTATCTTGAAGCCTGAATTGCCAGTGACGCTGACAGAATCATCAGCACCCGGTCCCAGCTGCAGCCTCGCAAAGCCCCATTCACAAAATCAGTGGCATTCTCTCTCACACCATCAGCGCTAGTCACAAAGCACCCCCATTAGCGTGCTGAGCACAGCTAGCACTCAGCCATGGCTGCACTGTGCCGCCTCAATGGGGCTGGAGCAGTGCAGCTTCACAATCCAGATGACTCACAAGGCCGTCAGAGAGGCTCAGAGACTCGTTAACATTCAGCTAGCATCTGCCTAACCTCCAGATCAATCCACACAAACACCACAGCTTAGCACGTGACATCAAGCGGGCTATCTGAGTGCTGACTGATACCGATGCTCATTTAGAATGTGTCAAGGCCTCACGGCATGAAGGAAACAGTGAGATTTCATTTAGGTCATCGTGACCTTGGATGCTGAAGGACACTGGAGGATGAGTTCTGCACCACAACACTGACTAGTCATAAATTTGTTCATCGATATATTTATACCTTAAAAGTAAATCATCTGAGAAAGATGGGGAAATGAGTTTTAGGTTCACAAAGATTATTATATTTAAACTCTTACGTTATCTTTACCTTTTACTGTAAAATGACATGAAATGAAATCATAATGAAATTTACACAATATTTTCCAGTTTTCCGGTGTCCACTTGACAAGCCAAGACATATTCATACATTTGCTTGTTTAGTTTCAAACTACGATGACAAAGCAAATGTAACTAACAAATAACAGAATGAAACTCTATCTCAGCAACAATCTGAATGCTCATGCAAAATCAAAAGATTTCCTTTCATTCCATGCTGCATAATAATAACAAATAAAGCTGCTGGAACAGAATAGAGTGTTTAGTTTAATTGAAATTAATGGAAGCCATGGAAATTATTCACACTCAGAAGAATCTCCCAACCGCTAGCTGTCCAATTTGCTTTTCAGAAGAGCCTCTTTACGTTGATGACTTGGCAGCCTGATTATCCTGTAAAAGGATTACACTGATTACCAATTGTACTACTTGTAATTTATAACCATGATATTTCCATGATGCTTTGTGTGGGGTATGTGCAAAACCTTCTAAAAACCTTCTCCTGTTTATCAGGATTATACAGAGACAATGTTAAAGTGCCATTCCACCATTGGATGTATTCTTTGGCATAAAATACAATATATTTTGACAACATATATAAATGGTATCACTAGATAGAGAAATCTTTTAGCTTCAAAATGATATCTCAAACATAATTTTTTGACAACAAGTATATTAATTTTGCGACCAAAGTCACCTACCCTTTTAATTTCCGTGCGTGATGTCATCGGCAGGTTCCCCTTCTTGTGTACCACGTGACGTGTGACGTGGCACATATTATCAGCAATGGCGGATAGAACGCGATAAAAATAATACCAATAAATCTAGCTAATACCAATAAATCTAGCTAACTGAAAGATTAACTCAAAATTTTTCGCAATTTTTTTGGCCCCCATATACGAGAAGAAATGACTCTCTCACTTTGGGGGTTTCCTGGTCTAAAAATAGACCGACACGTGGTACACAAGAAGGGGAACCTGCCGATGACATCACGTTTCACTACCGCGCGGAAATTAAAAGGGTAGGTGACTTTGGTCGCAAAATTAATATACTTGTCGTTGTCAAAAAATGATGTTTGATATATCATTTTGAAGCTAAAAGATTTCTCTGTCTAGTCATGTTGTCATAAAATATATTGTATTTTATGCCAAAGAATACATCCAATGGTGGAATGGCACTTTAAGGCAACGTGACGTTGTCTTAGTTCATCATTCATCCATTAAAGGATGAGAGGATGAAAAAAAATGAGGGAGAGAGAGAGAGAGAAAACAACTTGAAAACACACCAACACCTTCATAGCAGTAAAGATGGATGGACTGCAGACTGTAGACAATTACATTTATATAGGGTGCTTTCAAATACACAGTGTTTAATGTGTTTGAATTGAACTCTGGAGTGCTGTCCATCCCTGATGCAGTTCTTGAGAACATATACTCAGGTGTGGACCCAGACAACCCTGTTGAACTCAAATCACTTCGACTGCAGAAAATTAATAATACATGCCATGTATTTTGGGTTTCAGTATTCGTCCTGTTAATGCTAGTTGCTAAACATCAACAGTCTGTGAGACGCAAACCTTAGCACTGCATCGTGTTGTAGTACTTAACCGGTCTCAAGATCACTTTTCGAAGGTCTCAGTCTTATCTCGGACTTGACCATATTTTTACTCGGTCTTGGACATAGAGACTCTGGATTTTATTTCAAGACCGGTTAAGACCACTACTGTGGGGATTTCACTAAATTGCTTGTGTATCGTGTGATTTATTTGTTAAGGTTGTTACTGTGATTGGACGTAAAACTTCCTGCTTCAAATGCAACCAATAACATGACTGATTGTTAATTCGAAATTTTTGTTACTGTTAAAGGCCATCACCCCTCCCACCCCCTCTCACACACACTGGTCTGGTCTTGGTCTTGACTTGATCTGAACCCCTCAAAGTCTTGGTCTTGACACACTCTGGTCTTGGTCTTGTTTTAAGTGGTCTTGACTACAACACTAGTGCTGCAGAAATGCCAAGTATTCTGAAGATTTGAACCAACGGAAAGACAGAAAGAGAAATAAACACTGTAAAGTAAAATTGTTTTAAACTGATTATTTCTGTAATGATCTACCCATTTATTTAAGGTTGTCTCCATGCGCAGTGATTTTTGTTCTTTCCACATTCACTCAACTTTCACTAGGATTGCTAAAATGAACCCAAGGATTGGTTACCACTGTTGAACAAAGAATGAAATCAAAAAGTTGTTTTAATTCCTACAGGCCACTCAGAACATTCTTTTACTTTATGTTGTTCTTTTTTTTTTTTTAAATTATTGTATGTTCTAAACCAAACCAAAAGTATCTGTTTGCTCAGAATCATCTCATCTCATTATCTCTAGCCACTTTATCCTGTTCTACAGGGTCGCAGGCAAGCTGGATCCTATCCCAGCTGACTACGGGCGAAAGGCAGGGTACACCCTGGACAAGTTGCCAGGCCATCACAAGGCTGACACATAGACACCCATTCACACTTACGGTCAATTTAGAGTCACCAGTTAACCTAACCTGCATGTCTTTGGACTGTGGGGGAAACCGGAGCACCCGGAGGAAACCCATGCGGACACGGGGAGAACATGCAAACTCCGCACAGAAAGGCCCTCGCCAGCCACGGGGCTCAAACCTGGACCTTCTTGCTGTGAGGCGACAGCGCTAACCACTACACCACTGTGCCGCCTGCTCAGAATCAGATTCAACAAACAAACTAATAGGTGTGAAAGTGGCCTTAAAAGCAGATATTAAACCAAGCTTTATTGGTCAATACAAATGAACAGAAGAGTTTCAGACAGTTCAGTGAAAACTTATATAAAACCCCCTCTTTAATATCCTCTCAGTTAAACTAGACCCACCTCAGAATTAAACTCTGAGTCACAATGCAATAACCATGCATTGTCTCAACAGTAAGTTTATTATTACTCAGATCCTGGAGATGTTTCACTTTGAATCTTCATACTTGGTTGTAAAACTGATTATACGACTGTGACACAATGCTATTAAAACAGATTTAAATCATAGCATCCATCCATCCGTCCAGCCATCCATTATCCGTAAGCGCTTATCCTGTGCAGGGTCGTGGGCGAGCTGGAGCCTATCCCAACTGACTATGGGCGAGAGGCGGGGTACACCCTGGACAAGTCGCCAGATCATCACAGGGCTGACACATAGACACAGACAACCATTCACACGTACAGTTAATTTAGACCAACCAATTAGCCTAACCTGCATGTCTTTGGACTGTGGGGGAAACTGGAGCACCCAGAGGAAACTCGTGTGGACACGGGGAGAACATGCAAACTCCGCACAGAAAGGCCCTCGTCGGCCGCTGGGCTCGAACCCAGAACCTTCTTGCTGTGAGGCGACAGTGCTAACCACTACACTTGGATGGAATGTGTTTCTTTCTAACTTTTATGAAGCCTACTTTTTTTTTTTGGAAGACCCCTTTCCAGTCTGGAACAATACTTTGATTACATTTAGATCAAAATTAACTTGAACCTTTATTTATACTCAAAAAACCCACAAAAAAACAGTGAGACTTGAACAAGCAGATCCACCTAATCATTTTGTAATCTAATGACTCTGAAAGGAGATAGTTACTTGCTACTAAAAATTCCTGTCTACAGTGGTGCTTGAAAGTTTGTGAACCCTTTAGAATTTTGTATATTTCTGCATAAATATGACCTAAAACATCATCAGATTTTCACACAAGTCCTAAAAGTAGATAAAAAGAACCCAGTTAAACAAATGAGACAAAAATATTATACTTGGTCATTTATTTATTGAGGAAAATGATCCAATATTACATACCTGTGAGTGGCAAAAGTATGTGAACCTTTGCTTTCAGTATCTGGTGTGACCCCCTTGTGCAGCAATAACTGCAACTAAATGTTTCCGGTAACTGTTGATCAGTCCTGCACACCGGCTTGGAGGAATTTTAGCCCATTCCTCCATACAGAACAGCTTCAACTCTGGGATGTTGGTGGGTTTCCTCACATGAACTGCTCCCGTCAGGTCCTTCCACAAGATTTCGATTGGATTTAGGTCAGGACTTTGACTTGGCCATTCCAAAACATTAACTTTATTCTTCTTTAACCATTCTTTGGTAGAACGACTTGTGTGCTTAGAGTCATTGTCTTGCTGTATGACCCACCTTCTCTTGAGATTCACTTCATGGACAGATGTCCTGGCATTTTCCTTTAGAATTCACTGGTATAATTCAGAATTCATTGTTCCATCAATGATGGCAAGCCATCCTGGCCCAGATGCAGCAAAACAGGCCCAAACCATGATACTACCACCATCATGTTTCACAGATGGGATAAGGTTCTTATGCTGGAATGCAGTATTTTCCTTTCTCCAAACATAACGCTGCTCATTTAAACCAAAAAGATCTATTTTGGTCTCATCCGTCCACAAAAAATATTTCCGATAGCCTTCTGGCTTGTCTACATGATCTTTAGCAAACTGCAGACGAGAAGCAATTTTCTTTTTGGAGAGCAGTGGCTTTCTCCTTGCAACCCTGCCATGCACACCATTGTTGTTCAGTGTTCTCCTGATGGTGGACTCATGAACATTAACATTAGCCAATGTGAGAGAGGCCTTCAGTTGCTTAGAAGTTACCCTGGGGTCCTTTGTGACCTCGTCGACTACTACACGCCTTGCTCTTGGAGTGATCTTTGTTGGTCGACCACTCCTGGGGAGGGTAACAGTCGTCTTGAATTTCCTCCATTTGTACACAATCTGTCTGACTGTGGATTGGTGGAGTCCAAACTCTTTAGAGACGGTTTTGTAACCTTTTCCAGCCAATGAGAATCAACAACACTTTTTCTGAGGTCCTCAGAAATCTCCTTTGTTCGTGCCATGATACACTTCCACAAACTTGTGTTGTGAAGATTAGACTTTGATAGATCCCTGTTTTTTTTAAATAAAACAGGGTGCCCACTCACACCTGATTGTCATCCCATTGATTGAAAACACCTGACTCTAATTTCACCTTCAAATTAACTGCTAATCCTAGAGGTTCACATACTTTTGCCACTCACGGATATGTAATATTGGATCATTTTCCTTGGTAAATAAATGACCAAGTATAATATTTTTGTCTCATTTGTTTAACTGGGTTCTCTTTATCTACTTTTAGGACTTGTGTGAAAGTCTGATGATGTTTTAGGCCATATTTATGCAGAAATATAGAAAATTCTAAAGGGTTCACAAACTTTCAAGCACCACTGTAGGTATTTTGTTAGAGAGAGAGAGAGAGAGAGAGAGAGAAAGTCATTTCTGAGACCAATGTTCACAATTTGCCATACTTCTCCTGGGTAAACGTGCATAGGTAGTCCATTTAGGTAAATAATCTCAGGAAATCTCAGGATTGCCAAATTTATATGAATGACCCTCACCCTACATACACACTGCTATTATATCTTCTTCTTTGTCTCCGAGTGGCTGATGAGAAACAGGTGTTGCTTTACATAAATCCTTTCTAAATCTAACGAGTTAAATACAAATTGCATAATTTGAACTAATCAGAAAGAAAACTGGTTGTTTGGTTTCCATAATATCAGCTCAGCATCACACTAACTCTATTAGCTCCGCCCACTCATCAGATTTACCAACAATCTCTGCTACTTCCTTTCCTTCCAGGTTTATTTTTCTTTGTAATGCCTCTGTACACGCTTAATTTGAGGCCGTACAGTATATGACAGGATGAGTTGAAACCACCACTATAAGTTTATCTTCCATTTTTGCGCATTAAATAGCAGATAACAATTAAAGTTACGAATGAAGAACTAAGGCCCTGTCCACACGGCAACGGATTCAGGTGAATCTGATAAAATTGTTTATCGTTTCGGCCTGGCGTCCACACGGCACCGGCGTTTTGGGTGCCCCACAACGATATTTTTTGAGAATGGGTTCCAGAGTGGAAAGATCTGGCAACGGTGCCGTTGCGAAGTCGTCTGGATGAGTAGAACGGATTTGTTTACGATGACGTCACATCCACATGACTAGAACAAGCAGCACTCTCGCTGTTTTGTATGAACCACTGCATTGCATTCACTTTTGTATACAGCTTTTCTTTTAAATAAACAAGTAACTGAACCATTTCTTGAATTTATTTTTTTTATTGGATAAGACTGCTTTTCAAAATGTTCACACACAATATAAAAAGTTATATAAATTATATAAAAATGCTTTTCAAAATGTTCACACACAATAAGAAAATTAAGTTATATAAAACTATGCACACTAATAAAACTAATTTGTACACACAGAAGGCACGATTTCCTCGCGTAGTCGCAGCCATCTTCTTGTTGTTGTTGTGTGTTTGTTCCTGTGAGTGCTTCACACCGGGTAGAAGAAGGGGTTTATGCGCATGCGTCTACTTCTTCTATTGTTCTGGTGTCTCCGAAGGGACCGTCTTACAGCGCACGTAGAGGTGTGGCATGTGTATTGCATGGTTTCAGCAAGCGTTGCGTTGCCATATGTACCTGATATTTTGCTGATCCGTTGCCCATGTGGACGCGATATTTTTTTTAATAAAATCTCGTTGCCGTTGTTGTGTGGATGCAGCCTAAAAAAACATCGGCGTTTTACATAACGCACCATAGGATTGAGCCGAGGAGTCATTTGAGCAATCATGTCGAGCATTCGGATTTGTCGCTGGACTGTGATAATTTGCATAGAATGGAGAAAATCTCAATTTAAATGTCAAGCTCGTTAAGTTGTTGCTGAAATCTTAGCTCGGTGTCATTTGCTAGTGGAAATGTAGTGTCGGACATACCGCATCTGGCAGCCAGTTGAGATCAAACACGCCATGCTAGCTGTCCATCAACTTCTGGGAAGATCCAATCACAAACCGTTTACCAAGGTCAGCATGAATAGGGATTAGTGCATCAAATACCACAGCATGATGGTCTTAACTGTACCACGGCTCATTAAAACACCATGGCTATGACAGCAAATGAAAGCAGCAAGAAGTGTAAGCGCACCATCTGTAGCGTCGGTTTATACAGATCCGATCCCTCCCTGGGGGAACCTAAAAATCTCCACATGAACTTAACTGACTTAAAAAGTCATTAAGATGAGTCTGAGGCCTGTGTTTAACTAAGCAAATGTAAGGGTGGTGGGGGGAGAAAATTAGCATTTGGTGGTGCTGTAAATTGCACAGCCTCACAGAGAGTACATTTACAGCTCATAACCTTCTGTTAATAACACACTGCCATGACATAACTAGTAGGTACTTGCAGCATTTTACATTTTAACTACAAAGCTATCTGGGCATGATGCAGTTAAACACAAATATATACCCAAATAGGCCACTGAGTCAAATTGGTTCATTAATAGCTGGTCTTGGATGAATGGATATCTTTATCTTTTTGTAATGAGGCTTAAGCTTCATGATTAGCACTTCTCATAAAGCAGGAGGAGATAATACAAGCTTGAGCATCGACAATAAGAATCCATAATTACACAAATAAAAAAATAGCTCTGGTATTGATCCCTTTTATAAGTCATTCATACAGAATAGACATGAGACATTTGCAAACGATTCAGTTTATTTGAATAAGTCAGTAAGGTGAACAAATCAGTATCAGTCACTGATGAGTCATTCCTTTCAGTCAGGTTCTTCTGATGGGCTTCACTAGGGCAAACTGCAAAAATCAAAATGTGAATGTCAAAGCACTGCATTTCCATAAATATCCATTAAAGACTAACTTAAAATAGACTTATGCTATGCGTTTATCTGTCAGTCATGACTGAGGTTCTCGCCTCTGATGCAATGAGTCAATGTACGGTATGAATCAGTGAATCCAGAGTATGTATGAATCGGTGAATCAAGCTCGTGATTCGCTCCTTTCTCATTCTGTTAATCAGTTACTGAACCAGTGAATCAGTCATGGCTGAGATTTGGGCCTCTCTTTCACTGGAGCAGTGTTTGAGTCAACGAATCTTTCAGTCATTATCCGAGATTCGCTCCTCTTTCATTCAGCAGGTCAGTGACTGAGGCAGTAAATCATTTTAATCAAGACTGAGAGTCGTTCAGAGAGTGAGTGATTGAATCACTGAATCCTTTTGGTCAAGACAGAGATTCACTTCTCTCTCTCGTTCAGCAAGTCAGTGAGTCTTCTTTCATTCAAAACTGAGATTCACATTTTATTGTTCAGCGAGTCAGTGTGTGAATCAAGGAATCATTCAGTCATGACTGAGATTAGCTTTTTCTTATTCAGTGAATCAGTATGTCAATCCATGAATCTTTCAGTCATGACTGAGGTTCACTTTTTCTTGTTCAGTGAGTCAGTGTGTCAATCAATGAATCTTTCAGTCATGACTGAGATTCACTTTTTCTTATTCATTGAATCAGTGTATGAATCAATGAATCTTTCAGTCATGACTGAGATTAGCTTTTTCTTATTCATTGAGTCAGTGTGTGGATCAAGGAATCTTTCAGTCATGACTGAGATTCGCTTTTTCTTATTCAGTGAGCCAGTGTGTGACTCAAGGAATCTTTCAGTCATGACTAAGATTCACTTTTTCTTATTCAGTGAGTCAGTGTATGAATCAATGAATCTTTCAGTCATGACTGAGATTAGCTTTTTCTTATTCAGTGAGTCAGTGTGTGAATCAAGGAATCTTTCAGTTATGACTGAGATTCACTTTTTCTTATTCAGTGAGTCAGTATGTCAATCCATGAATCTTTCAGTCATGACTGAGATTCGCTTTTTCTTATTCAGTGAGCCAGTGTGTGACCCAAGGAATTTTTCAGTCATGACTAAGATTCACTTTTTCTTATTCACTGATTCAGTGTATGAATCAATGAATCTTTCAGTCATGACTGAGATTAGCTTTTTCTTATTCAGTGAGTCACTGTGTGATTCAAGGAATCTTTCAGTCATGACTGAGATTCACTTTTCCTTATTCAGTGAGCCAGTGTATCAATCCATAAATCTTTCAGTCATGACTGAGATTCACTTTTTTTTATTCATTGAATCAGTGTAGGCGGCACGGTGGTGTAGTGGTTAGCGCTGTCGCCTCACAGCAAGAAGGTCCTGGGTTCGAGCCCCGGGGCCGGCGAGGGCCTTTCTGTGCGGAGTTTGCATGTTCTCCCCGTGTCCGCGTGGGTTTCCTCCGGGTGCTCCGGTTTCCCCCACAGTCCAAAGACATGCAGGTTAGGTTAACTGGTGACTCTAAATTGACCGTAGGTGTGAATGTGAGTGTGAATGGTTGTCTGTGTCTATGTGTCAGCCCTGTGATGACCTGGCGACTTGTCCAGGGTGTACCCCGCCTTTCGCCCGTAGTCAGCTGGGATAGGCTCCAGCTTGCCTGCGACCCTGTAGAAGGATAAAGCGGCTAGAGATAATGTGATGTAATGTGAATCAGTGTAGGCGGCACGGTGGTGTAGTGGTTAGCGCTGTCACCTCACAGCAAGAAGGCCCGGGTTCGAGCCCCATGGCCGGCGAGGGCCTTTCTATGTGGAGTTTGCATGTTCTCCCCGTGTCTGCATGGGTTTCCTCCGGGTGCTCCGGTTTCCCCCACAGTCCAAAGACATGCAGGTTAGGTTAACTGGTGACTCTAAATTGACCGTGAGTGTGAATGGTTGTTTGTGTCTATGTGTCAACCCTGCGATGACCTGGCGACTTGTCCAGGGTGTACCCCGCCTTTCGCCCGTAGTCAGCTGGGATAGGCTCCAGCTTGCCTGCGACCCTGTAGAACAGGATAAAGCGGCTAGAGATAATGAGATGAGATGAATCAGTGTATGAATCAATGAATCTTTCAGTCATGACTGAGATTCACTTTTTCTTATTCAGTGAGTGACTGTGTGATTCAAGGAATCTTTCAGTCATGACTGAGATTCACTTTTTCTTATTCAGTGAGTCAGTGTGTGAATCAAGGAATCTTTCAGTCATGACCGAGATTCGTTTCTTTCTGTCAGTGTTTAAATCAGCAAATCTTTCAGCTGTTAGTCTTTAAAAAGTTATAGTATTTGTTTTATCATGAATATTTAAAATGAGTCATATTTGCAGCTGTGTGTGTTGCAAACTCTACTCTCGTTAAGAGAATCAGTTCACTGAGTGTGTTAAATGAATCCCTTTCAGGCTTATTCTCTATCTGAGCTGGAGATTTCAGCATTTCACTGCATTCACAAGCAGTGTTTGGGAAGCTGGGTGTGAAAGTATTCTTCTAAAAAAAGACCTACAAGCATATTATAAAAATAACGCAATATTGCATTGATTATGAGCTACTTTACACTACCCAAGCTGTTTGCTGTCTGCCTTAGACTGCTGCATGATTAGATCCGACTGCATATTTGAACAAACCATTCAGCTGAACGAATCAACAGATTCAAATGAATCGAGTCACTGAAAAGCCTCCAGAATTTCCTCACTTAGACTGAGATCTATATCCACACTGCCATTCTTTCACACACAGCTTTTGATCATGGCCCTGATCAGACTTCAAGTAGTCTTATTAAATGTTCAGCTTTCATGCTGACACACTCAGGTTTAATCCCCTCAGCACACCAGCAAGAAGGAGCCGTCAGATTCATAACCTTTTCTCAGCGCAAATATTCAACTCGTTCTGAATATCCCCTTCACCAACCCTAACATCAAAACCCAAATGTCAATGCCCAAAGGATAGTACAAAGCTATTAAAGATACTGTATGTTTTTGTTTATTACCAGTAACGAGCTCCTTGTCAGAACGTCAGCAGTTCCATCAACTCATGGTCTATGTAGGTGACAGGGAAATAAAAGAATATTGCAGTGATGGAAATTTTAATGGGCTGCAATTTAAGGAACACACTATTGGTTCTTGTTAAATATTGTTTAATTCAGTGTGTTAACAATAATAAAGAAGGGTTTCATTCTCCTTATTCTAAACATTTGAGATATCAGCCTTTCGATGTACAAATAACCCCAACACAGCGTAACATATTGCTTTGCCTACTTACAGCTTTGAAACTGCAATTTGTGAATCGCTGTATAGGGGATGAGTTTCATTAAAGGTCAACTGGATCCTAAGCAGTTGGATAAATCGCCATAACCGTAGATGAAAAATGCACCACTTTTTTTCAATTTCAATATGATATAGGAGGTTTACATATTGGATAGCTTTTTTTTTTGGGGGATTACACCTTTCGCAATAGATTTCCTCCAATTTTCTATTCCCCACTTGCTTTGTACTTTGAATTTGAATCTTGCTTTGTGGTAAGAGCAGCCTGAAGAAACCTCAGCATGAGCATTACATGCCATGCATAACAAATGTGCTATGTCAGTAGATCAGATCAAAGAATATCAAACCCAATCCGATGCCCAGCCCTTGTTTTAGAGCAGTGTCAGTTTCGCTTCTTGGCATCAGATCTTTATCAGACCTACCTGACAAGTAAACCGTCATGATTAGCACATGGTTTCAAATCCTTTGCAAATGAAGAATTAACTAAGTCAGTAAGCCATGAACTTAATTTCAGGCAAGGCTCTTGACATGCCAGAGGCAACTGGATGTAATTGCAAAGCCTTTTTAAAATGCTGAACACGCTCCACACCACTACGGCTGTGAGCTCAGACCACATTGTGAGACCAAACAGAGACAAGACAGAGAAAAGAGTTGGCTATAATTTTGGATTATTTTGTAAAAATACAAAGTGGCAAAGCAGACATTTGCTGTTTTCCCTCAAACCATACATTACCGTCAACATCTTGGTGAAAACAAGCTAACAAAGGACAGAGAAATGGATCTCCTGCTGTATATAGTGATGCAAACAACATATGTAATATTTGGACCAAATCATAGTCAGGGGGAGGAGTCAGAATAAAAGATATGGGGCCACATTTATTAAACATTTGCAAGATGTTCATTTGCAAGATGAATTGAAATGGACATGAAAATGTTTTATACATACACAGACTAGACTGAAAAGTATGTGGATGAACTTTTTTTTTTGTTCTAATTAGCTGTGGCACGTCCCCTATTCCTGGAGAGGGACTTTGAGTCGTGATGGTGTTACATAAGTGAGAATGACTGACTGAATAAATCATGTTGTTTTAGGACTTCGTGAATGGCTCATTATGCATGTGTCCACGCTTTCCAAGATCAAGTGGACTTTCTAGACCCAAAAATTTCATTCACAAAATTTCTTTCTTCCTACTCTGGTGTCACACTTCACTTGCCCGGATGGAAAATGATCACACCTCCAACTCTGATTCCAAAAAAGTTGGGACGCTGAGTAAAACATAAGAAAAAACAGAATGTGATGATTTGCAAATCATGGAAATTGTCTATTTCATTGACAATAGTACAAAGACAACATATCAAATGATGAAACTGAGAAGCCTTATTGTTTTGGTTTTTTTTTTTTTGAAAAATATATGTGCTCATTATAAATTTAGTGCCAGCAACACGTTTCAAAAAAGTTAGGACAGGTGCATGTTTACCACTGTGTTGCATCACCCCTACTTTTAACAACATTGTGAATGTTTGGCAACTGAGGAGACCAATTGTTGTAGTTTTGAAAGAGAAATGTCCCATTCTTGCCTGATATACAGTTTCAGTTACTCAACAGTTCGGGGTCTACTTTGTCGTATTTTGTGCTTCATAATGCACTTCATAACACAGGACTGTCAGAACTGCATTGTATTAGTGGCAATACTTCGCAAACAACGGGGGATAAATAACCAAACTAGTCAGAACAAGTGAAACACAGAACAGGTTGGAGTTTGTACAGTATGTTCTCCCTGCATTTGTGTGGGTTTCCTCTGGGTGCTCTGATTTCCCCTACAGTTCAAAGACATGCAGATTAGGTAAAAATACCCAGCAGCTGGGATTGCACAAGCCAGTGCCGGTCCCAAGCCCAGAAAGGTTGGGGAGGGTTGTGTCAGGAAGGGCATCCTGTGTAAAAATCTCTGCCAAGAGGGTTGAAAATCAGTTGGGGCTTTGCCCTGTATTCTTCCCCTGTAAATTAAGTTTCGAGTGGGAATTCATGACAGCGTGATCATGTCCCAGCGGCTAAGGGGTGAAAAACAGGCACATAATGAGGTGTGTTCGGGCCATAGATGGACATCCATGAAAGTTCTGGAATATAATCCAGTGCTGACTAGACAATCTTTTCTCTCTACAACATCATATCTAATCCTCCCTACTGTTATTCCTTTATCCCTCCCATGTGAGAACCTTTCCAGGGAATACTACCTTCCTCTGTGAATACAGATCCTGCAGGAGTAAATTGATCTTTATAATCAATGCTTCACAACAAGAGCTGCAAGCCAACAGGATTCTGAGTATTTGGACACCGCTGCCACCCTGCAGCAAAGCCTCAGGCAAAAATGTCTGGAGAGCTGATCACCATACGCTATAGAGAAACTTAAACTTTGTATATCAAGGCATTTGCACACACTTCCTCCCCACCTGGGGCTTCTCGCTCAAGCTGAGGATTGGTCTGCAGGTTTGGAGATAGATCTCTAGAAGTGTCTAGTGGATTACTGGATTAACCAGTGGCTCAACTCCTGAAAAGAAACTCAGGGTCAGTCATCCTCTGTCCTGCAGTTTAGACCTTTCAGAACCAGCCGTGTACCATGCTGAGACACTTAACCGGAGTTATGAGTGTCATGAACTGTTGGTGGCCTCAAGGACGGGATGGTATAAGCAGGAGACATGCTCATTTATCACACGATCTAATAACACCTCTCTGTCTCAGCGACACTGAACTGAAATAAAGGTTATGAAGGCAGCTGGCTGTCGATGGAGACAAAGTACTGTATTCTTGCAGTGGCACATCATATTGTGATACCTCAATTTAGTGGCGTTTTAATAAAATGGCTTATAAATCTCTCTGGATGTTCGAAGTTCAGCATTAGTGAAAAGGAATTTTACAGATTTCATGAGTTGTTTAATCACAGTGAAGGAGGCGTGTCCTCTGTACCTGTCAGTTGCGATGAAGGAGGCGTGTCCTCTATACATGTCAGTTGCAGTGAAGGAGGCGTGTCCTCTATACATGTCAGTTGCAGTGAAGGAGGCGTGTCCTCTATACATGTCAGTTGCAGTGAAGGAGGCGTGTCCTCTGTACCCGTCAGTTGCAATGAAGGAGGCGTGTCCTCTATACATGTCAGTTGCAGTGAAGGAGGTGTGTCCTCTATACATTTCAGTTGCAATGAAGGAGGCGTGTCCTCTATACATGTCAGTTGCAGTGAAGGAGGTGTGTCCTCTATACATGTCAGTTGCAGTGAAGGAGGTGTGTCCTCTGTACCTGTCAGTTGCAGTGAAGTAGGCGTGTCCTCTGTACCTGTCAGTTGCAATGAAGGAGGCGTGTCATCTATACATGTCAGTTGCAGTGAAGGAGGCGTGTCCTCTATACATGTCAGTTGCAGTGAAGGAGGCGTGTCCTCTATACATGTCAGTTGCAGTGAAGGAGGCGTGTCCTCTATACATGTCAGTTGCAGTGAAGGAGGTGTGTCCTCTATACATGTCAGTTGCAGTGAAGGAGGAGTGTCCTCTATACATGTCAGGTGCAGTGAAGGAGGCGTGTCCTCTGTACATGTCAGTTGCAATGAAGGAGGCATGTCCTCTGTACCTGTCAGTTGCAATGAAGGAGGCGTGTCCTCTGTACCTGTCAGTTGCGATGAAGGAGGCGTGTCCTCTATACATGTCAGTTGCAGTGAAGGAGGCCTGTCCTCTATACATGTCAGTTGCAGTGAAGGAGGCGTGTCCTCTATACATGTCAGTTGCAGTGAAGGAGGCGTGTCCTCTGTACCCGTCAGTTGCAATGAAGGAGGCGTGTCCTCTATACATGTCAGTTGCAGTGAAGGAGGTGTGTCCTCTATACATTTCAGTTGCAATGAAGGAGGCGTGTCCTCTATACATGTCAGTTGCAGTGAAGGAGGTGTGTCCTCTATACATGTCAGTTGCAGTGAAGGAGGTGTGTCCTCTGTACCTGTCAGTTGCAGTGAAGTAGGCGTGTCCTCTGTACCTGTCAGTTGCAATGAAGGAGGCGTGTCATCTATACATGTCAGTTGCAGTGAAGGAGGCGTGTCCTCTATACATGTCAGTTGCAGTGAAGGAGGCGTGTCCTCTATACATGTCAGTTGCAGTGAAGGAGGCGTGTCCTCTATACATGTCAGTTGCAGTGAAGGAGGTGTGTCCTCTATACATGTCAGTTGCAGTGAAGGAGGAGTGTCCTCTATACATGTCAGGTGCAGTGAAGGAGGCGTGTCCTCTGTACATGTCAGTTGCAATGAAGGAGGCATGTCCTCTGTACCTGTCAGTTGCAATGAAGGAGGCGTGTCCTCTGTACCTGTCATTTGCAATGAAGGAGGCGTGTTCTCTGTACCTGTCAGTTGCAATGAAGGAGGCGTGTCCTCTGTACCTGTCAGTTGCAGTGAAGTAGGTGTGTCCTCTGTACCTGTCAGTTGCAGTGAAGGAGGCGTGTTCTCTGTACCTGTCAGTTGCAATGAAGGAGGCGTGTCCTCTGTACCTGTCAGTTGCAGTGAAGGAGGTTTGACCTTTATGACTTTCTCCTAGGGAAGGAGATAGTGGCTTTATGTCTGTTCTAGTGTAGGAGGTGTGGCCTTTATGACTGTTTGATGTTATGGAGGCATGTTAGTCTCAGTGAAGGAGGTGTGGTTTCTGCATCTGTGAGTCTCCGTGAAAGAGGTATGGTGCTTGTGTCTGTTAGTCACAGTGAAGGCGTGCTTGCCAATGCAAACGAAGGAGGCGTGGCCACTGTGCTTATTCTAATAGCTAGACTGTAGGCTCTTATTTGTCATTTCAAATAGGAGTGAACGCTGTGCCCCTAAAAGGAGGTATGGTTTCTGTAACTGTTAGTTTCTGTCAAGGAGGTATCATTTTAATTTTTGGATTTCAGTCACATGATTTTTCTTAGTGATTTCACTTCCGGTAAAACAGCTGGTGGTCAAGCAAATCAAAATAGCTGCCATAGTGCAAACAACTAGCAATAACTTACCAGAGTATGCTCGTAATCTAGAAGCCACTGCTCGCTTTAGATATATTCAGAAGATTGCTATGTGCAATGGAATCGACCCCTACAGTCTGGGAAAGAAGGATTTGTCATATGATCTCGAAAACTACCCTTCAGTCAAGTTCCCCGACATCTCCAACTATCTGGTGTTGCAGACATCCTTCTACACCGCAAAACATGTGGAAGAGTATGGAGGCTTACAACTTTTTTGTATGTGGCTGGGTAAAGGACCTCGGTATCACGTCACTGCCCAATGAATCCTGTATTATTTTTGCCCGTGTAAGTATGTTTTTTTTTAAAAGCTTTTCGTTTGCGTCTTTACAATGAAGTGCTGCAAGTTGAAGTGTAAACAAACAACAGTTCGCTTGATGCTCACTTGTGTTCGCTCTTACGAAAAAAAGTACCATAAAATAACGACACATAACAAGAAAAGTACTTGGAAAACCCTAAGGACAGAGCTGAGAGGGAGATACAAACCTTTCACTAAGTGATCACTGCAAACTCGAGCGTGCTTCGAATCGGCTCCCTTCGATTTCAGTGAGAGGTTCAAAAGCCACGTTTCTCCACATCTTTTTGTGAAATCCTGTGTTCGTTCACCCTTTTTTATGAGTTCACGGGGAACCCTGAAGAAACTTTTATCAGTTTCACAGTGTGATCGATTCGAACAACCTAAAACAACACAAGCATAAGGCCTTTTTCATGCGAGTAATGCACCTTCTTCGTACAAACCAAATCAAATCAAATCAAATCAAGTTTATTTGTATAGCGCTTTTAACAATAAACATTGTCGCAAAGCAGCTTTACAGAATTTGAACGACTTAAAACATGAGCTAATTTTATCCCTAATCTATCCCCAATGAGCAAGCCTGTGGCGATGGTGGCAAGGAAAAACTCCCTCAGACGACATGAGGAAGAAACCTCGAGAGGAACCAGACTCAAAAGGGAACCCATCCTCATTTGGGCAACAACAGACAGCCTGACTATAATATTAACAGTTTTAACAGGTATAACCCAAACGCTTTGTCAACTGAGCTTTGGTAGACCACCAGCTAAAGTTTTGAATAACTAATGAGGTGGATGTGACGTCACGTGAAACCCAAGAATACTTGTTTGTTTTAGAGAATGACCTCTGTGTCTGTCATTTCCAGTGAAGGAGGCATGACCTTAATGCTTATCAGTTGTAGTAAAGAGAGGTGTGGCTTGTGCACTTTTTATCCCCAGTTAGGGAGGCGTGGCCTTTTAGGTGGCATATCTCAGTGCATCTAAACAGCTCTAAATTGTCCATTTAAACCTACAGATCTGAGGAATATGAAACTTCCCTGTAGTTATGATTACTTTTACTGTGGCGTGAAATCTACAGAGAGCACACAGAGACGTGGTGTCATGTTGGCTGTGTTGTTGCTGTGGCTCGGTCCTGCTCCACGGCCTCATGGGAGGCTTAAAGAGCCATAGTGGCTTTTTCACACACACACACACACACACACACACACACACACACACACACACACACACACACACACACGCACACACACACACACACGTGCCTGCTCACAGCAGGGGAACTGAAGAGGGAGACGAAGAAGAGTGTGAAAAAGTTATGTCACACGTCCCCACAGAGTGATGACTTGAAGTGTTTTGTGTGTGTGTGTGTGTGTGTGTGCACAGGATGTGAGAAATGGTTGTTTATGGGTAAGAAAATATTGCACTGGGAGGGAAATGCTGAAACTTTGTGCTTGTCATTGCAGGTTTTCTGCATGATTGTTCTCTACAGCGTGATTCGAGGCTCCAGGTCTGAAAACAGCAGAAGCAGAATTATTTTTAACAAACGTAACATTTTTTTTTAGAGGAAAGGTGACACTGTGCTTATTCATTATGCAAGTTATTTAGCCACAATTCACATTAGTCAACTCTTCCTTCAGCCTTAGTTACTATCAAGTACAAACTTTGTTGTCACCGTAATGTGTGGCTGTGCCTGAATACTCAGTATGTACAGTGGTGCTTGAAAGTCTGTGAACCCTTTAGAATTTTCTATATTTCTGCATAAATATGACCTAAAACATCATCAGATTTTCACACAAGTCCTAAAAGTAGATAAAGAGAACCCAGTTAAACAAATGAGACAAAAATATTATACTTGGTCATTTATTTATTGAGGAAAATTATCCAATATTACATATCTGTGAGTGGCAAAAGTATGTGAACCTCTAGGATTAGCAGTTAATTTGAAGGTGAAATTAGAGTCAGGTGTTTTCAATAAATGGGATGACAATCAGGTGTGAGTGGGCACCCTGTTTTATTTAAAGAACAGGGATCAATCAAAGTCTGATCTTCACAACACATGTTTGTGGAAGTGTATCATGGCACGAACAAAGGAGATTTCTGAGGACCTCAGAAAAAGCATTGTTGGTGCTCATCAGGCTGGAAAAGGTTACAAAACCATCTCTAAAGAGTTTGGACTCCACCAATCCACAGTCAGACAGATTGTATACAAATGGAGGAAATTCAAGACCATTGTTACCCTCCCCAGGAGCGGTGGACCAACAAAGATCACTCCAAGAGCAAGGCATGTAATAGTCGGCGAGGTCACAAAGGACCCCAGGGTAACTTCTAAGCAACTGAAGGCCTCTCTCACATTGGCTAATGTTAATGTTCATGAGTCCACCATCAGGAGAACACTGAACAACAATGGTGTGCATGGCAGGGTTGCAAGGAGAAAGCCACTGCTCTCCAAAAAGAACATTGCTGCTCGTCTGCAGTTTGTTAAAGATCACGTGGACAAACCAGAAGGCTATTGGAAAAATGTTTTATGGACGGATGAGACCAAAATAGAACTTTTTGATTTAAATGAGAAGCGTTATGTTTGGAGAAAGGAAAACACTGCATTCCAGCATAAGAACCTCATCCCATCTATGAAACATGGTGGTGGTAGCATCATGGTTTGGGCCTGTTTTGCTGTATCTGGGCCAGGACGGCTTGCCATCATTGATGGAATAATGAATTCTGAATTATACCAGCGAATTCTAAAGGAAAATGTCAGGACATCTGTCCATGAACTGAATCTCAAGAGAAGGTGGGTCATGCAGCAAGACAACGACCCTAAGCACACAAGTCGTTCTACCAAAGAATGGTTAAAGAAGAATAAAGTTAATGCTTTGGAATGGCCAAGTCAAAGTCCTGACCTTAATCCAATGGAAATGTTGTGGAAGGACCTGAAGCGAGCAGTTCATGTGAGGAAACCCACCAACATCCCAGAGTTGAAGCTGTTCTGTATGGAGGAATGGGCTAAAATTCCTCCAAGCCGGTGTGCAGGACTGATCAACAGTTACCGCAAACGTTTAGTTGCAGTTATTGCTGCACAAGGGGGTCACACCAGATACTGAAAGCAAAGGTTCACATACTTTTGCCACTGACAGATATGTAATATTGGATCATTTTCCTCAATAAATAAATGACCAAGTATAATATTTTTCTCATTTGTTTAACTGGGTTCTCTTTGTCTACTTTTAGGACTTGTGTGAAAATCTGATGATGTTTTAGGTCATATTTACGCAGAAATATAGAAAATTCTAAAGGGTTCACAGACTTTCAAGCACCACTGGATGTTTGCATACCAAAGATGTAGTAGATCATCGGGGTATCGTTCGACTACTATTAAATGCCTACTGAGTATTCGGACACCCTACATACTGTTTTTTTATGTACTAATAGTATGGATGTATGTGTATTTGGATGCAGCCTGTGTATATTTTGAGCTGCAAGGCAGCTTTATACATGGTGATGATGGGCTCAAGTCTTGCACTATGGAGCAAAAATGTAGCTCATTAGCTTAATTAGCAGATCATGAGCTTACTTAGCAGACCATTAGCTTAATTAGCAGTACCGATGCAGTAGAGATACGTTCCTGAGTTACATATTTCTATGAACACTGTCACTCTAATAACCTATAATTCATTTATATACCGTATAATAAATGAAATGACCCATTACGAGAGAACCCAGTGGCCCACTGCAAAAAGACCAGAGTGCTGGCTGCTGAATTCTGAATAGCGTTCATGGAATGAGTCTCCAGTGTCAGAGTAAAGCTGTCACTTTAAATTTTCTGACAAAGTCATCAGGACAGAAGGGTTTACACTTTATGGTTTCTTGCTGATGTGGCAAGCTATGAGGCTGGTGAGAAAAAGACCAGGGTCCGGTTGTTCAAAACATGGTTTTCTTTTAACCAGTGGTTAAATCACAATTTAACATTATGTTAAATATAACCTACTGTTAAATAATTGCTCAAAATTCCATTAAAGTTAACCAAGTGGTTAAAGTTAACACACCTCCCAGCCTCCGTTATCTTTTAACCAAGTGGTTATGTCAACATTAAAATGGTGTTGTAACCATTCCAGCTTTTCAGTATTACCTTATTTCATGGACATTTGTCACACTACATAAAACTTCACTGCATTTTGAATTATATATTTTGAACGATGTTCTTGTACATAATTGAATAATATTTACAGCTCTGTTGCACTTTTATTCGAAAAACCTTTTGTATAGGCAAACTTGTTTGTCATGGAAATGTAAACATTCTATAAATACACATGGGAAAACCGGAATAGATTTGAAGAGTTTGGTTCCAAAACACTAGATATCCAATTCTATTGTTTCGAGAGAAATCACTTTTTCTGATTACGGGAAGTGATATTGACTAACTTCTTAATGATAATAAACTTCAAAAATGAAATCCAGAACTAATTAACAGCTTTTAACTGAACCAAGTAATTATTTTTTGTCAAGTTGCTACGGTACATATCCACGTCACGGCATCTTCCCTCAAAATGCTACATATCCCTTTCTGTTTAAAGTGCATTTAACCATGTTCTTTCATGACAGATTATTTTATTTTATAGATGTTTTTTCGATTATTTTATCAAAATTATTCGTAATTCAGCATGAAATTGTCCAATAAATGCGAGCAATGCTGAAGCGATTTCCTACTTCATGAGTGCAGCCATCTTAGAAGACTTCACACCAATGGCAGCCTCTGATTGGCCAAATGGATATGTCTGGTTTTGAGAAAAATCGGTGATGGCGCTTGTTGTGTTTTGGAACGAAAATGCAGTGTGTAAATCAATGGCAGACATTGTGTTTTGGTGAAAACTGAATATGGTACGAGTAAGATATGATAATTGCTGATGGTTTGGTGGTGGGAGTTTTAATTTTTCAAATTTGGTGTTTATTGTGTTTTGGAACCAAACTCTTCATTTGGAAACATACTCCGTTTTTTCTGTCGCCGATGTTTCAGTCATGCTCTAAGGCTTAACATTTGAAACATGTATGTTTTCAACATTTTGCTTAGAGTCTAAGCAAAATGTTGAAAACATACATTTAGTTCAAGAAAAGTAATCTTTATCACGAGTAGATCTAATACCTGATGAAATTTCCGTCTCGACACCTCCCATGTCACCGCTGAAACTGGCAGTGTCCTTCAGCAGGTCAATTATGTGGGAAGTGGCCTGGCTTAGTTCTGGTGCTGGGGGACCTCCGCTCGTATTCTTTTGATGAATTTGCCTGTCTGTATATTCCTTCTTGGCCTTTCTGGACATATTGGACCACTTCTCTTTTATCTTGTCCACTGTCCTCAACGCCACCCTTTTCAAGTTCACCTGTCGTGTGATCTCCTGCTACAAAGCTGCTCTCTTCTTATTGGTTACGTCGCTGCTGTGTTTAGAAGTGAAGATTTGATGATTCTCCTCCACCAATGCTTGGATTAAATTTTCTTCATCCGGAGAAAAGTTCTTGTTTTTCTTCTTTCGTTGCTTCATGGAAGAACAGTCGAGTGAAGCAGACATAAAATTGTCCATCTTGTCGCAAAGGTGGGCGTGGCATTGTGGGATTGATTTTGACACAATGTGACATCATAACCAACTGGTTAGGGCTAAACCAGTTGGTTTGCTAATGGTTTTTCAACGAACCGATTTTTTAACGGCTGGTTAACTAACGGCAGGTTAACATCTCATCTCATCTCATTATCTCTAGCCGCTTTATCCTTCTACAGGGTCGCAGGCAAGCTGGAGCCTATCCCAGCTGACTACGGGCGAAAGGCGGGGTACACCCTAGACAAGTCGCCAGGTCATCACAGGGCTGACACATAGACACAGACAACCATTCACACTCACATTCACACCTACGCTCAATTTAGAGTCACCAGTTAACCTAACCTGCATGTCTTTGGACTGTGGGGGAAACCGGAGCACCCGGAGGAAACCCACGCGGACACGGGGAGAACATGCAAACTCCACACAGAAAGGCCCTCGCCGGCCCCGGGGCTCGAACCCAGGACCTTCTTGCTGTGAGGCGACAGCGCTAACCACTACACCACCGTGCCGCCCGCAGGTTAACATTTTAACGGATAATTACAGGTTAACCTGCCATTAAAATAACCGTGTTTTGAACAACCAGCTGTTTATAGCTGCTAACTAACTTATTTTGCTGACATTCAATGTCACAATGTAAAATGCAACTAAAGGGATAAAAAGTACAATGCATCTTTCTTTAATAAATGAAAAAAAATGTTAGAGTTGGGATTTGGCTGTGGTATAAGAGGAACAGAACACTTCATGACATGCTGTTAAAGGAAAATAATCAACTTTGTGGGGGTAAGAGTGACTCTGGTCCATCACACTATCTCATCTCATCTCATTATCTCTAGCCGCTTTATCCTGTTCTACAGGGTCGCAGGCAAGCTGGAGCCTATCCCAGCTGACTACGGGCGAAAGGCGGGGTACACCCTGGACAAGTCGCCAGGTCATCACAGGGCTGACACATAGACACAGACAACCATTCACACTCACATTCACACCTACGGTCAATTTAGAGTCACCAGTTAACCTAACCTGCATGTCTTTGGACTGTGGGGGAAACCGGAGCACCCGGAGGAAACCCACGCAGACACGGGGAGAACATGCAAACTCCGCACAGAAAGGCCCTCGCCGGCCACGGGGCTCGAACCCGGACCTTCTTGCTGTGAGGCGACAGCGCTAACCACTACACCACCGTGCCGCCCCCCATCACACTATACCATTATTAATTATTTTTCAGTAACAGCATGTCCCAAAGTGATTTATTTCTTATACAATGAACAGTTACAGTAAAGGTTTTTTTTTAAAGCTGTCTAGGGACAGTAATAATCACACTTATTATAAATGCACCACAACTAAGCAGGAGGTCTGTGCAGCTTGTGATAAAGTGTAACAGTGTCCTTTGTCGTGTACTCTTATCACATGCCTTCAAAAGCTCACTAAAAAAGCACAAGGCTAACATTAGTCATGGTAATGCACACCTTTGAAGTCCTCTGTTGATTAAAGCAGCATCTTCCTGCCTAATGACTAAAACACGTAGGGTTGAGAAATGGAAATTTAAGCACGTCGCAGCCTTTGATGATATTCCTGGGCTGTAGTGCTCACACAGACAAGTGCTGCATCCATCATTAGTCACTGAGCCAAGCAGGCTTTTATCATAAAAAAATACCTTTGACAAAAAAATTACCTTTGGCAAGTGGCTGTCTTTAGCTGTAAATTAGCTTTCTGCAAAAGCATCAACTGCTTTTCAAAGCAGCAATCTACCACCACTTGGGTTCTTATACAACTTCGATTCAGTTCTCTGTTCAGCTGACGATCTCAAGAACATTAACAACAGGTTTGAAAACACACCTACAACCCAATATTATATTTATCATTAGGCCTGGATCATAGTGCTTACTCACAGTTTTACAATGAAATGGCGTATAATACTGCAGTGACCGGAGCCGTGTTACCATTAACCTGTGTAATGCTCAATTTGAAACTGTGAACTAAAAACCGAGTAATAGAAATTAGAATTTAGAAAAAAGACTATAAGAACTATTGCGAAGAGAAAACACGGCTTTAAACACAACATCACTCAGTAGAAACACAGCTCATTGGCGATTGTATTTTGTTAAAATGCTTTTGCTCAAGACGTCAGTGGAAACACGGATATTTACATCAGGAATAAAACACTCCATGTCTTGCTGTTATCAGAAAATAATCAACAAAGAGGTGGTGTCATGAAGCCGAGTGACTGTTTCCATCCCAAACTAGATTATTTTCCAAAAACAGCATGTCCTGAAGTGTTATCACGAACGATTTACATTTTTATTAACTAAAGATTGTTGATCATGGATACCCAACCCCTTTAATGAATGCTTCCTTTCATTTTCACCACAGGCTTGTGGGATTTTAAATGATTGTTTAATACTGTTAGTACTGGCAGTTATAATCTAAAGGTTAGAGAAACCACTTTGGGACCAAAAGGTTACCAGTTTGAATCCCTGGACCAGCAGGAACGGCTGAAGTGCCTTTGAGCAAGGCATCAAACTCCCAACTGCTCCCCCAGGCTGCCCGCTACTGTGGATATGTCAGGGTTCTGTTGTATGTTGCTCCGGATAAGAGCGTCTATTAGCTGCCCGTAATATACTATGAAATTGTGATGAATTTACAGTTAGTTATCATAACATGAAAGATAAACCTGAAGTGAGCAGTTCATGTGAGGAAACCCACCAACATCCCAGAGTTGAAGCTGTTCTGTACGGAGGAATGGGCTAAAATTTCTCCAAGCCGGTGTGCAGGACTGATCAACAGTTACCGCAAACGTTTAGTTGCAGTTATTGCTGCACAAGCGGGCCACACCAGATACTGAAAGCAAAGGTTCACATACTTTTGCCACTCACAGATATGTAATATTGGATCATTTTCCTCAATAAATAAATGACCGAGTATAATACACTACCGTTCAAAAGTTTGGGGTCACCCAGACAATTTTGTGTTTTCCATGAAAAGTCACACTTTTATTTCCCACCATAAGTTGTAGAATGAATAGAAAATATAGTCAAGACATTTTTCTGGCCATTTTGAGCATTTAATCGACCCCACAAATGTGATGCTCCAGAAACTCAATCTGCTCAAAGGAAGGTCAGTTTTATAGCTTCTCTAAAGAGCTCAACTGTTTTCAGCTGTGCTAACATGATTGTACAAGGGTTTTCTAATCATCCATTAACCTTCTGAGGCAATGAGCAAACACATTGTACCATTAGAACACTGGAGTGAGAGTTGCTGGAAATGGGCCTCTATACACCTATGGAGATATTGCACCAAAAACCAGACATTTGCAGCTAGAATAGTCATTTACCACATTAGCAATGTATAGAGTGGATTTCTGATTAGTTTAAAGTGATCTTCATTGAAAAGAACAGGGCTTTTCTTTCAAAAATAAGGACATTTCAAAGTGACCCCAAACTTTTGAACGGTAGTGTATTTCTGTCTCGCTTGTTTAACTGGGTTCTCTTTATCTACTTTTAGGACTTGTGTGAAAATCTGATGATGTTTTAGGTCATATTTATGCAGAAATATAGAAAATTCTAAAGGGTTCACAAACTTTCAAGCAGCACTGTATAATAAAATATTTCTCATTACGAGATGATTACAAATCAAATGTAATATAATTACCTCCACCAACTGTGTTGGAGGAAGTTATGTTTTCACATTAATTTGTTTTTGTCTGTTCCCAACATAACTCAAAAAGTACTGAACAGATTTTGATGACATTTTGAGGAAAAGTGAGCCATGGGCCAAGGAGCAATTGATTAGATTTTGATGCAGCTTCGAATATGTGGTTTGGTGGAGGTATACACTCTACTCAGTGTCCTTCTAGTCCAGGCTGTTTTTCGATGTTTTTACATGTTTCTCACTTTTCATTTTTGAGGGACTAGAAATTTACTACTGATTTTTTAGAAATATACATAAAGTAGAAATTTGGACTGATGTGAAAGGTTTTGTGGGCCGCTACACATTCAGTGTGTAACATATGGTTTGGGACGCAGCCTTGATATGTCCTTGAACCCTGAGCAAAGGACAAAATGTTCTTTCCTTTTGAAATTTTTGTACTATAAAATGCCTTCAGTGTTCCAGATCCTTCAGTTGTACCTCCACTAGCTTTAATGCTAACACAGTGTATTTTAGATATACAACCCCGATTCCCAAAAAGTTGGGACAAAGTACAAATTGTAAATAAAAACGGAATGCAACGATGTGGAAGTTTCAAAATTCCATATTTTATTCAGAATAGAACATAGATGACATATCAAATGTTTAAACTGAGAAAATGTATCATTTAAAGAGAAAAATTAGGTGATTTTAAATTTCATGACAACACCACATCTCAAAAAAGTTGGGACAAGGCCATGTTTACCACTGTGAGACATCCCCTTTTCTCTTTACAACAGTCTGTAAACGTCTGGGGACTGAGGAGACAAGTTGCTCAAGTTTAGGGATAGGAATGTTAACCCATTCTTGTCTAATGTAGGATTCTAGTTGCTCAACTGTCTTAGGTCTTTTTTGTCGTATCTTCCGTTTTATGATGCGCCAAATGTTTTCTATGGGTGAAAGATCTGGACTGCAGGCTGGCCAGTTCAGTACCCGGACCCTTCTTCTACGCAGCCATGATGCTGTAATTGATGCAGTATGTGGTTTGGCATTGTCATGTTGGAAAATGCAAGGTCTTCCCTGAAAGAGACGTCGTCTGGATGGGCGCATATGTTGCTCTAGAACCTGGATATACCTTTCAGCATTGATGGTGTCTTTCCAGATGTGTAAGCTGCCCATGCCACACGCACTAATGCAACCTCGTACCATCAGAGATGCAGGCTTCTGAACTGAGCGCC
Organism: Neoarius graeffei; assembly: GCF_027579695.1. Lineage (NCBI taxonomy): Eukaryota > Metazoa > Chordata > Actinopteri > Siluriformes > Ariidae > Neoarius > Neoarius graeffei. Next base: position 40,684,795 of record NC_083581.1, read on the forward strand.
GATAACAACTCGGGTCGTCCTTCTCCTCTTTAGTCTGAATGACACGGCGTCCCTGATTTCCATAAAGAACTTCAAATTTTGATTCGTCTGACCACAGAACAGTTTTCCACTTTGCCACAGTCCATTTTAAATGAGCCTTGGCCCAGAGAAGACGTCTGCGCTTCTGGATCGTGTTTAGATACGGCTTCTTCTTTGAACTATAGAGTTTTAGCTGGCAACGGCGGATGGCACGGTGAATTGTGTTCACAGATAATGTTCTCTGGAAATATTCCTGAGCCCATTTTGTGATTTCCAATACAGAAGCATGCCTGTATGTGATGCAGTGCCGTCTAAGGGCCCGAAGATCACGGGCACCCAGTATGGTTTTCCGGCCTTGACCCTTACGCACAGAGATTCTTCCAGATTCTCTGAATCTTTTGATGATGATATGCACTGTAGATGATGATATGTTTAAACTCTTTGCAATTTTACACTGTCGAACTCCTTTCTGATATTGCTCCACTATTTGTTGGCGCAGAATTAGGGGGATTGGTGATCCTCTTCCCATCTTTACTTCTGAGAGCTGCTGCCACTCCAAGATGCTCTTTTTATACCCAGTCATGTTAATGACCTATTGCCAATTGACCTAATGAGTTGCAATTTGGTCCTCCAGCTGTTCCTTTTTTGTACCTTTAACTTTTCCAGCCTCTTATTGCCCCTGTCCCAACTTTTTTGAGATGTGTTGCTGTCATGAAATTTCAAATGAGCCAATATTTGGCATGAAATTTCAAAATGTCTCACTTTCAACATTTGATATGTTGTCTATATTCTATTGTGAATACAATATCAGTTTTTGAGATTTGTAAATTATTGCATTCCATTTTTATTTACAATTTGTACTTTGTCCCAACTTTTTTGAAATCGGGGTTGTATCTGTACCCCGGTATAACCCATACAGTATTTCACATTTATAATGTCACAGTGCCGTTTGTGTCCAGACACCTTCATTTCCATGCTCTGTGGTGAAAAAGTCCTGAAGTTGAATTTGTTCTTTTCAAAGCCGAACCTCATGCTGTCTGTCGAACTGCATGGCCTTTATGAGAGTTAATGAGAAAGCTATCCGCTGTCCTCGCCACAGAAACCAGACGAACAGAGATGAGGTTATTAGTGGGGAATTAACAGTTTGGTCAATGATTCTTTGATCTAGCTTTTGATCTAAAATGGGTCAGATGGGTTTTTTTTCTTTTTAAAGGACATCACTGATGGTTGATGACTGACATGTTACAGCTGCAGCAGAGATGAGACACATTAATTAGCCATTTAGCAGATAATTACCTTTTTACCATAGTTCTTTTTGGCAATTCATAGAATCTATCTATCTGTCTATCTGTCTATCTATCTATCTATCTATCTATCTATCTATCTATCTATCTATCTATCTACTGACTGACCTACCTATTTACCTACCTACCTGTCTGCTTGTCTGTGCCAATAATCGTGGCGGGCACAGTATGTAGATCAGGGTAACTGCAGGAGTTGCATCGAGAAACACTGACACAGTCTATCAAAGGTTTAAAGGTAGACTGCCTTTCAGATTTGTCAAGTTTAGGTCATAAAAACAATTTTCCCTGACAGCCAATTATTTTTGTTCCGTGGAGCGAAAGCGACTGAATTCGAATCACAGACTTCCAATTTTACTAGGTTTTTTTAACTAGAATAATTAATGAATTTAGGGCCACATGGCCCTAAATTCTCCACTATTTTTTCCTGCTTCACCATGACCCAATTCAAGATACTACGTCATGCATCACGTGGTGGGTTTTCCCTGTTCACACAAGGCATTGTGGGATACAAATTTGAAACAGGAGAGAAAAATGGAGGATGCGATTGAAACGTGAAAGACCGACTACAGTAACGGAAAGCGAGAAGAAAAGACGTTATGCTGCAAAGGAAAGGAAACGGAGGACCAAACTAATAAATATCGGCACTCAGCGAGCACCTCGGTGTGATCAGCTGTTCGTTTAGCGACAGAATGATGTAACTGTCAGTGCACGGTCAAGGTAAACCTGTAGATGGCAGTAATGCAACACTGGATGCCAGCTGCTGTAAAACCCAAAAGAAGAAGAAGAAAGTAAACCTGCGCATGCGCACACGGACTTCCTCTGTTTGCTTGACTGCGCAAAGCGAGCGATTTCATGCTCATTATTTGCTCGGGAATCCCCTCAAATTAAATAACTTCCCAGTCACAGAATGGCCTTTTTTTAAGATACTGCAGAAATAAATATACATCACAATGACCAAATTTCAGAGGGAAATAAATTCCACCGATTTTATGAAATCGAAAGGCCGTCTCGCTTTAAGGGTCGTTCCATGTAAAATCAGCAGAGGCCAACTGACTGATCATCTTGGATTTGCTTCATACTTTATGTAAATAATCTCACTGTGCCCCACAACTCGTGTGGGAAATTGTGTATCTTCGGTTTCTGAGATATTGAGGCTTTAAAAAGGCCCTAATAAACAAGTTTTGCTAAAAACTATTGCAAAGTTCCATAAGTCATTACTTTTGAACTACGTATTCATGCTCGATGCTTGAAATGTTCAGGGATTGTTCTACATATTTGTGGTCATTCAGTTTTAAAATGGCTGGTTAACAATTGCATATTTGCCAACTTTTGGCTTGCTGAACATCGTGTCATGCTTTGGAACCCACTGTATGTATCTTCACACTGCACTGAACCACGTCAGATTTTTCACATTTTTAGACATAATCCTCATTCTATTTCTTAGCAACTAGGTGCATGTCTGAAAGAAATCAAAACTCTGTCAAAGCTGAAGCTGAAGCCATTAAAAAAAATCTTGCCTAGAAAATTGCATACATGACAAAGTCCACCATAAAAACAACCATACCACTGGAAAGAGCATGTTTTAATTAGTGAATTCATAAAATATGAAGTTGGTACCTTAAACCAAACTATTTATTAAGGTATCAAACATGGTTTTCATGGTTTTGGGTGTTTGTTTTCTTCCTTGGTTGCCATGGCTTTTGTTTACTTACCCATGTGCCGCATGGTTTATGTAACCACGTGCTTCTGTTCCTTGTGTCTCTGTCTCTGCCCCTCACCTTATTCTATTTAATAGCCTGGTCATTGTCTGATTTATGAATGAGTGTGTCCAAATTTTGACTGGTACTGTATTTCTCTCTCAGTAGCGCAGAGCTACAGCGAGCGCTAGGTTTACTGACATGGCAGTCAGAGTGCATGTTCAGCAGCAGTAATCCTACCTTCATCACACAGTTAATGATAAATAACTGTGTGATGTGTGAATTTGATTAACTGAATTTATTTTTTTCGCGGTGCGGTTTCCATCAAATCCTGCACTCTGATTGGCTGGCGAGCAGGTCCGTATCCTACGATACGGACCCCAGTTACGGACCCTGGTTACGGACCTCTGGCGACTCGCTCGTTCACAACAACAACAAACTTAGTAGAATTTTTTGCTAACATTTATCTTTTTTTTATAAGATTTATTTATAAGATTATCAAAAATCTTATAAAATTTTGCCAGCATTTCTCAGGAGAATAGCATTAATTTTACAGCATGGATAGCGATAACGACAGTGTTCACAGCGAAAGCGAGTTTTACTACCCTGAGGAAGAAGAAATAAAAGAAAACATTTCAGGAGAAAGCTAAAAACCTGTAACTTGCTAACGCCGAGCAAAAACATGGCTGAATCCTGAATGACTCAATTTTGTATAAATAGGGGACTACATAGGCGGCAAAATGTAGTTTTTTTCCTGCCATGGAAGTGCACTTGTATACCGAGGAGGAAGCCATTTGCATTACAGCCATGAATGAGGATTCAAAATGGCAGCTCACCTCGGCTCGGTTTTCCCTTTTGGGCGCTCTTGTTTTCTGTTAGAATTTGGTAAAGAAAAAAATAAATATATTATTTACCAGCTTAAGGTCGGTCCGTATGGTGAAATACCGTGACCTCAGCCTTGAATACTGACCTCGGCCCAGAGGGCCTCCGTCAGTACTTTCAAGACCTCGGTCACGGTATTTCACGATATGGACCTCCCAGCTGGTAAATAACATATATGTATTTTGTTTTCTTTTCAAATCTGTTTCAGGTAAACTTTTGTCGGCTTGTTGGTGATGTGTGTGATGTGCATGACCGTTTGTGATGTGTTTTAAAGATGTTGTTGTCAAGTACGTTGGCATGGAAGCTCAACTGGAAGATGGTCAGGAGGTGGAAAGACTTTTTTAGCCACTGTCTAACTGAGAGAGGTAGTGATTGGTCAGTATATTTGTATGGATATACAGAATTTCTCTCCCTGGTGACATGTTTCGATGATGCTTCAGAGCTCCATAATGACCTTACAGTATGTATTCATTTATACCCAAGCTGCAGTTCAGAGAAACCCCCTGACTAGTCGTGCTACGGACAGTGAGGTTTCGGCAACAATGAAGCAGTGGCTCTAGCTGGTATCTGACAGAGAGGGCGGGAGGAAAAGGAGACTACTGCTGAAGGAAGGAGTTTGTTTGTGTGTGTGTGTGTGTGTGTGTGTGTGTGTGTGTGTGTGTGTGTGTGTGTATACACGTGTGTGCTCTAATAATTCCATTGTAAACCCTGAATGTTCACAATTCATTTATTTTAGTCTGAGACCACAATCCTGACCCTGACCATTAAAAAAGCATTCCCTCCATTGAGGCCTTTTCTTCAGCTAATAGCCTGCAGAACCAAATAATAAAAATTAAAACAAACAAACAAACAAATCCCTGCTATATCCCAGGTGCCCTGACTCAGTGTTGGGTATGCGGAGTTCAAAATGGCTACAGCCATCACAAAAGAGCACATGCTAGTAATAAATGCTTCAGACTTTTTCGCAGGTTAAAGTCACAACAGGTTGTTCAAATAAAATTAAATTATACTGATTAGACTAAAGTAGAGCATTTCCTTTGGATTTAGTGTTATTTACTCTCTCGCCATTACCACTGTAGTAATTAGAGGTGTAACACAATGACACCAGCCGTATCTGTAGCTCCACCCACTGATCACTTTATTAGGAACACCCATCCACCTGCTGTTTTCTGCAGTTCTCTAATCAGCCGATCCCTTGACAGCAGCACAACGCATACAATCATGCAGATACAAATCAAGAGCTTCAGTTAATGTTCACTTCAAACATCAGAATGGGAAAAATTGTGATCTGAAAGTGTGTCTTTCACTGTGGCACTGTGGGTGTTGGTTTGAGCCAGATGGACTGGTTTGAGTATTTCAGAAACTGCTGATCTCCTGGAGTTTTCACACACAACAGTCTCTAGAGTTTACACAGAATGGTGCGAAAAACAAAAAAACACTGAGTGAGCGACAGTTCTGTGGGTGGAAACAAACGTCTTGTTGATAAGAGAGGTCAGAGGAAAATGGCCAGATTGGTTCGAGCTGTCAGGAAGGATAGAGTAATTCATATCATCACTCTTTACAAACGTGGTGAGCAGAAAAGCATCTCAGCATGCAACAGCACAAGACCACATTGGGTTTCAGTCCTGCCAGCCAAGAACAGGAATCTTAGAATCAACAACAAGTTCCTCTTAAAGTGGCCGGGGAGTGCACACAAAAATATTTGTGTCTGTATCTGTATTCTGATTTAAACCCAAAGTGGGTGTGGCCTTTTTCTTTGGTCTTTCTTTACTTTATTTCCCAAAATATAAGCAAACGAGTAGGCTATGTTAAACTGACCAGGCAGTTACCAAGGATGAGTTCACAGTGTTTCACAATGTTCATGAACCTGCTTTTTGTTTGTCCTTCAAGATTCGTACCTGACCGCTTGCTCGGACCTGCATGAAAGAAAAAGCTCCAACTTGAGCGACTTTTTCGATCCCAACCCAGATGCGCACCTCTAGTGTCAATGCAATTACCAGCAAGCTGTCAAAAAACAACAAAAAACAAAAACAACTTGCTCTTTTTGTTTGTATATGTACTTATATCTGTTCAGAGCATTTTTTTTTTGCCAAAGAATTAAAATTTTAATTTATGAATGCCTGTTGTGCTGAGTTACATTTTATAATGTAGAGCATCTGGAATATGACAAAGTTCCTATTCTCTCTTATGCTATAGCAGCTGTAAGTAGTCGTTCCCTCACCAGCCTCTGTTTTCTCTCTCTCTTGAAGTTAATAAGACTGGAGACTCCTTCTATAAATAGGAAATAAACATCTCCTTACAGAAATGATAGATATTTAACAGTTATTCTACAAAATCGAGTCGTACATGAGCTAATAGCCGACGAGGCGTATAGTGCCGAGTTGGTTATAAGCCATGTATGAAAAGATTGAGTGGAATAAGTGTTTTATTCTCTGCACATTCACTGGATTTTAATAAACATGACATTTTTATTTTTGATAAATAAAAACTTTACACAAAACATCCAACAAAATCGTTTCTGCATAGCAGACATGTGACAAATTGCCTATATGCATAATTTTATTGCATAAAGATGAAGAATGTAAACAAACTGGCGAAATGACAGTAGCGATTTGTGAAAATTGCTATAATAATAATTTTTGAAAAATAAAAAAAGATACAGGGCGGCACGGTGGTGTAGTGGTTAGCGCTGTCGCCTCACAGCAAGAAGGTCCGGGTTCGAGCCCCGTGGCCAACTAGGGCCTTTCTGTGCGGAGTTTGCATGTTCTCCCCGTGTCCGCGTGGGTTTCCTCCGGGTGCTCCGGTTACCCCCACAGTTCAAAGACATGCAGGTTAGGTTAACTGGTGACTCTAAATTGACCGTAGGTGTGAATGTGAGTGTGAATGGTTGTCTGTGTCTATGTGTCAGCCCTGTGATGACCTGGCGACTTGTCCAGGGTGTACCCCACCTTTCGCCCGTAGTCAGCTGGGATAGGCTCCAGCTTGCCTGCGACCCTGTAGAACAGGATAAAGCGGCTACAGATAATGAGATGAGATGAGAAAAAAAAAGATATATTCTTAACATCAAATACTTTTATTCCATATTTTGTTGCTTTTTTTGTATTTTCGGGGTTTTGTTTTCGAGTAGAGTTTTTATTTCATCCTCGGTTGGTTCAGCAACACGCTCCGCCATTTTGTTTTTCTCTATTCACAGTATATGAGCTGATAGCCTAGTAGTAGAGTAGCCAATCAGAGTGCGCGATTGCTCATATCCAGTGACTATGGATAGAATAATATAAACAGAATATGTGCTTGTGTTTATGTGTATAATGACAATCCATTTCCACAATATTATATTTTTATGTAATCAATTTTTTCTTTTATGAATTTCAGCCATGCCATTGTATTTCATTATGATTTCCAATTAAATCCCTAGAGAGCACTAATAAAGACAGCATTGGCAGGCTTTAATGGTCTGCATGATTTAATGAGCCTTCTTCCAGGAAGAATAACATTGATGCTAATGCTGAATGTGGCTAAGTCGAACAGTCCACTGACTTTTTTCTTGGCACCTAACATTAACATACTAAATAAACGGGATCTTGTCTATGTGTGATCGCATTGCATTTCTCATTAGCACTCTCTCTCTGAACAACACAGGCTGGGGAAAACAGGATGTGACTTTCTCCAGGGCATATCATAAAACACACAGCCCTCCTCATCACTCTGGCTAATTTGTCTTCCTCATATGGCGTTTTGATCAATTTCAAAAGGAACGACATGTTGCCATATTTTTCTCTGGTTCCATGCCGTTGCCTTGCTGGCATGATTCAATTTCACAATTCAGTATGTGCATACCATGCATCAGCATGCCGGGATTCAGGGAAAGGTTCATGAAGGGACACAGGAGGTAGAGAAAAAAAATGAACCTGAGTCTGACCTGAAATAGAGTGAATATAAAAAGTTTACACACCCCTGTTAAATTTGCAGCGTTTTCTGATTATTTTTAATATAATTTTTTTTATAATTTGTTTTTCATTTGAGTTTTGTTGCTTGCTGTATCACATTAAATGTGGAAAAAGATCTGCCATGATTTATCTTGCAATTCTTCTTCTTCTTCTGCTTCCTCTTCTGATTATTATTATTTTGGATCACAAAAAAACAGCACATTTTAACAGAGGTGTGTAGGCTTTTTTAATATCCACTGGATATTACTGCATACACTTCACCAATATTAAATGTAACTACAAATGTAACTATAAACTAATTAAAAAGTGAGAAGTCATTGTTTAACAAATACAACCCCGATTCCAAAAAAGTTGGGACAAAGTACAAATTGTAAATAAAAACGGAATGCAATAATTTACAAATCTCAAAAACTGATATTGTATTCACAATAGAACATAGACAACATATCAAATGTCGAAAGTGAGACATTTTGAAATTTCATGCCAAATATTGGCTCATTTGAAATTTCATGACAGCAACACATCTCAAAAAAGTTGGGACAGGGGCAATAAGAGGCTGGAAAACTTAAAGGTACAAAAAAGGAACAGCTGGAGGACCAAATTGCAACTCATTAGGTCAATTGGCAATAGGTCATTAACATGACTGGGTATAAAAAGAGCATCTTGGAGTGGCAGCGGCTCTCAGAAGTAAAGATGGGAAGAGGATCACCAATCCCCCGAATTCTGCACCGACAAATAGTGGAGCAATATCAGAAAGGAGTTCGACAGTGTAAAATTGCAAAGAGTTTGAACATATCATCATCTACAGTGCATAATATCATCAAAAGATTCAGAGAATCTGGAAGAATCTCTGTGCGTAAGGGTCAAGGCCGGAAAACCATACTGGGTGCCCGTGATCTTCGGGCCCTTAGACGGCACTGCATCACATACAGGCATGCTTCTGTATTGGAAATCACAAAATGGGCTCAGGAATATTTCCAAAGAACATTATCTGTGAACACAATTCACCGTGCCATCCGCCGTTGCCAGCTAAAACTCTATAGTTCAAAGAAGAAGCCATATCTAAACATGATCCAGAAGCGTAGACGTCTTCTCTGGGCCAAGGCTCATTTAAAATGGACTGTGGCAAAGTGGAAAACTGTTCTGTGGTCAGACGAATCAAAATGTGAAGTTCTTTATGGAAATCAGGGACGCCGTGTCATTCGGACTAAAGAGGAGAAGGACGACCCAAGTTGTTATCAGCGCTCAGTTCAGAAGCCTGCATCTCTGATGGTATGGTGTTGCATTAGTGCATGTGGCATGGGCAGCTTACACATCTGGAAAGACACCATCAATGCTGAAAGGTATATCCAGGTTCTAGAGCAACATATGCTCCCATCCAGACGACGTCTCTTTCAGGGAAGACCTTGCGTTTTCCAACATGACAATGCCAAACCACATACTGCATCAATTACAGCATCATGGCTGCGTAGAAGAAGGGTCCGGGTACTGAACTGGCCAGCCTGCAGTCCAGATCTTTCACCCATAGAAAACATTTGGCGCATCATAAAACGGAAGATACGACAAAAAAGACCTAAGACAGTTGAGCAACTAGAATCCTACATTAGACAAGAATGGGTTAACATTCCTATCCCTAAACTTGAGCAACTTGTCTCCTCAGTCCCCAGACGTTTACAGACTGTTGTAAAGAGAAAAGGGGATGTCTCACAGTGGGAAACATGGCCTTGTCCCAACTTTTTTGAGATGTGGTGTTGTCATGAAATTTAAAATCACCTAATTTTTCTCTTTAAATGATACATTTTCTCAGTTTAAACATTTGATATGTCATCTATGTTCTATTCTGAATAAAATATGGAATTTTGAAACTTCCACATCATTGCATTCCGTTTTTATTTACAATTTGTACTTTGTCCCAACTTTTTTGGAATCGGGGTTGTAAGAATTGGTATAAGTGTTGGACGACCGTGAATTGGCTTAGTGGTTAACGTGTTTGTCTCTTGACTGGGAGATCACGAGTTCTACTCGCGGTCGGGTCATACCGAAGACCATCATAAAATGGTACCTACTACCGTCTGGTAAGGCACGCTGCAATACAGATGCGTGTGGGGAAGCGAAACTCTCGTAGTTACCAGAGAACTAGCCCCCCACTGTAACCCTAGTTGTATAGGCGAGAGGCTGAGGGCTATCGAAATGGACATCGGTGCCGCACCCATATGCCTTAAAGAGTTGGTACTGGGACAGGAGACTGCCTGGGAAGACCAGATTCTGGCGTGAGAGGGATTTTGATAAGTGTTGGACATCCAGTTATAGGAAAATAATTCATGTTGAGTGCTCATGAGTGCTTTATTGCTTGCATATAAGTAATTCTGATTTTTAATTCTAGTCACCTGTGGCAGTAATATGGCTTCTTCAGTCAAATCGCCCGAAATATGAAATGGTAGCAACGTAAGGAGTTCATGCTGATTGCTATCACATTAGGAACTCCAAACCAGGTAGGACCAGACTTAATTTCTCAGAACCATACAGGACTTTGAAAACAGTTTTCACATTTGATTCAATGTGCTGTAACCTCTCATAGACCGAACAAACTTGGGCTTGAAAGAAAAAATTGCAAGTATGAAAATGCCCTTGACCTTGAAACCATTCACCTTGAACAATGAATGAAGAAACACCTTTGAGAATCTAACACAAGTCGAGTTGCGTTGATCTACAACCACTAGGCTTTTCAAAATGACATTGGAGATGCAACTCTTCAAAGCTTTATTCCTCCCTTATGGTTCACAATGATTCGGTGTTAGAGTTACATTGGCCCATGAGTCAGTGCTCTATTCCATGTACTATTATTGCCTATTACACAAAAATATGGCACTCAGGGAACACAACAGAGAGTCAGCTACGCCACAGACGTAATCAGATATTTTATACATCATCAAAAAATCCCTGTAATCCTATAAACATTACTGTTTGTGCGTGTAATTAGTTAAACACTTCCTGTATCTTCTTTCCCTTCTGCTGAGTTGATTAGCAACAAAAAAAATGCTTAACACATATTACAAACCAGCTGCATCTGCAAGTATGAGCAACCTGATTACAAAAAGATGGTGTGTGAATTTCCGTTCCAGTTTTTGTGCACGAGCCATAAATACATATCAATAATGATCTATTGTATTAGTTTCGATCACCTTGCTTAGTTATCCTTTAAACTACAGCATCCTACGAATAAACAAAAAATAAACAAATACAGTGGTGCTTGAAAGTTTGTGAACCCTTTAGAATTTTCTATATTTCTGCATAAATATGACCTAAAACATCGTCAGATTTTCACACAAGTCCTAAAAGTAGATAAAGAGAACCCAGTTAAACAAATGAGACACAAATATTATACTTGGTCATTTATTTATTGAAGAAAATGATCCAATATTACATATCTGTGAGTGGCAAAAGTATATGAACCTTTGCTTTCAGTATCTGGTGTGACCCCCTTGTGCAGCAATAACTGCAACTAAACGTTTGCGGTAACTGCTGATCAGTCCTGCACACCGGCTTGGAGGAATTTTAGCCCATTCCTCCATACAGAACAGCTTCAACTCTGGGATGTTGGTGGGTTTCCTCACATGAACTGCTCGCTTCAGGACCTTCCACAACATTTCCATTGGATTAAGGTCAGGACTTTGACTTGGCCATTCCAAAACATTAACTTTATTCTTCTTTAACCATTCTTTGGTAGAACGACTTGTGTGCTTAGGGTTGTTGTCTTGCTGCATGACCCACCTTCTCTTGAGATTCAGTTCATGGACAGATGTCTTCACATTTTCCTTTAGAATTCGCTGGTATAATTCAGAATTCATTGTTCCATCAATGATGGCACGCTGTCTTGGCCCAGATGCAGCAAAACAGGCTCAAATCACAATACTACCACCATCATGTTTCAAAGATGGGATAAGGTTCTTATGCTGGAATGCAGCGTTTTCCTTTCTCCAAACATAACGCTTCTCATTTAAACCAAAAACTGCTATTTTGGTCTCATCTGTCCACAAAACATTTTTCCAATAGCCTTCTGGCTTGTCCACGTGATCTTTAGCAAACTGCAGACGAGCAGCAATGTTCTTTTTGGAGAGCAGTGGCTTTCTCCTTGCAACCCTGCCATGCACACCATTGTTGTTCAGTGTTCTCCTGATGGTGGACTCATGAACATTAACATTAGCCAATGTGAGAGAGGCCTTCAGTTGCTTAGAAGTTACCCTGGGGTCCTTTGTGACCTCACCGACTATTATATGCCTTGCTCTTGGAGGGATCTTTGTTGGTCCACCACTCCTGGGAAGGGTAACGATGGTCTTGAATTTCCTCCATTTGTACACAATCTGTCTGACTTTGGATTGGTGGAGTCCAAACTCTTTAGAGATGGTTTTGTAACCTTTTCCAGCCTGATGAGCACCAACAACGCTTTTTCTGAGGTCCTCAGAAATCTCCTTTGTTCGTGCCATGATACACTTCCACAAACATGTGTTGTGAAGATCAGACTTTGATAGATTCCTGTTCTTTAAATAAAACAGGGTGCCCATTCACACCTGATTGTCATCCCATTGATCAAAAACACCCGACTCTAATTTCACCTTCAAATTAACTGCTAATCCTAGAGGTTCATATACTTTTGCCACTCACAGATATGTAATATTGGATCATTTTCCTCAATAAATAAATGACCAAGTATACTATTTTTGTCTCGTTTGTTTAACTGGGTTCTCTTTATCTACTTTTAGAACTTGTGTGAAAATCTGATGATGTTTTAGGTCATATTTTATGCAGAAATATAGAAAATTCTAAAGGGTTCACAAACTTTCAAGCACCACTGTAAATGAACAAATCAAAGAAGAATGGAATTAGTGCACAAGAATACCAATCAGGCAATAACAATCTGTCTGAGCAGTTTTCTTTTCGCTCTTATGTTTTATTGCATTAACATTGCTAATCAAGTACTGAATCTGCAGCATCAGTACTTTTCTTGCTAATGTCCTCCTCATAAAAACAGTTTCAATAGTAGTAACAGTTGTACCAGTAGAACATAAGCTCTACAGGGGCGTAGCTAGGATTTTCGGGGGGGGGGGGGGGTTACACACTGACTGGCAGCCTGAGTACATTATGTAACAAAAAATAAATTACCATTGCTAGTTTTAGGTAGCTTAGAAACCGGCTCTTCCATTATTGCTGTTTCTTCCACATTTTCTTGATGTTGTGTTCTAGAAACGGCACTAAAACTTAGCTTCGAAGCCACAAAATGCAACTTTGATGGAAAAAAATATATAATTAATGGCTTACCTCTCTTCACGTCGAAAAAAGGAGGAAAGTTTCGCTTTTTTGACATGGCGAATTATTAACACAAGAGGAAATACTTGTAATTCACAACTAAAAAGACCGCAGCTACACTGGCAGCTTGAACATGCTTTCTAGTGCGATTGTGTTGTGCTTGCCCAGAACTGGATTTTCGCGCCCAAACCACAGGAAGTCCATACAAGGTTATAGAAACCCTAATGAGGCTGAGGTGACAATCTGGTTAAAAAAAAAAAAATGTTAGAAAAATTACAGTGGGCGCTTTTCTAATATTCTTATGCGGCTATTGAAAAAAATGTATGGTCCGACAAGGGGGGGGGTCACGGGCACCCCAGGACCCCACCCCCCCCATCTACGCCCCTGTTCTATCGTATCCTTTTTTGATAATAAATGGCTGCTGCATTCAAGTTTATGAACTAATACAGGTATATAGATTCAGGCACTGCCTAAAAGCGAAGCTCCCATCTGTTTCTGGGTGGTAGAATTTTCTTATATCGTAGCCAGCCTCTTTTGTTTATTTCTTTACCGTTATAGTTACTATACTGTTTCCTTATGTTGTACGAAACATACACAGAAAGAGAATAGCTCTGGCCTGATGAGTAGGGTCAGGGCAGTGATTTTATTTACAAATTCAATTTCACCATTGCTGAGACACGAATACAAAAAAAAAAAATATTGGAAAAATAATATCATTTTGAAAATAAAATATAATACAATGAATCCGCTGCCCGGTACGAAAACCCGGGATAAAAACCCAGTGGGATTAAAAACTCCTGGGAACGGACTCCTCGTTCGAATGCAGCGCATGTAGCTCTGAGGATTAGAGCTTTGACTTTGAAAAGACGATAGAGGTTTTGTTAAAAAAAAAGTGCAATTGAGGAAATATTTAAAACACTCAGCATCGGCATTATCAGCATACTAATATTAAGAAATTGTGTTATGAAACTAGAAAGACCATTAAAGAGCTTTCTAGAGTTATAGTTTGTTCGTAAAAGATCAACTTTTTTTTTTTTAAGGTGTGCGCACATTTTGCACGAAGGTCTCAGGTCCTTATTACACGGTTATCAAAATAAATAATGCACGTAATACAGTATGTTGAGACAGAATTAACTCATCAGAAAACAACTTGATGGGTTTCTTTATGTATCCACACTCTATGCCTGTGGGGCTCCGCTCAAAAAATAATAGTTGCACTGCGTCGCACAGTTTTCATGCAGCGTTAAGCGATAACCTAAAAACAAAACGTCTCATTAATCCCCAAGCAGAATGACGGCATTAACTACAAATACAACAAATGGATCATATTGAGTTTATTGTAAACCACATTCCATTAGGATTTGGCTAATAAATTTTACACTAAGCAAAATAGAGGCTAAGTACTTACTTGTGTCTCGATCAGTACTTTGTAGTATTTCCGGTTTATGTCTGATCATGTGATTGGCTGGTGACAGTGAAACGTGACAAAATTTTAATCTATGATCATTTTACACACTGCTAGTCCTAACATAACAATTATTCCATGAAATTGAGTTATACATGAGCTGCCGATTCGGCTATAAGCCATTTCCGATGAGATTGAGTGGAAAAACTATTTTATTATATTCACGTTCACTGGATTTTGAGAAACAGAACATTTTTATTTTTATTTCTTGCAAATTCGATAAATAAAAACTTTATACAAAACATCCGGCAAAATCATTCCTGCTTAGGCAGACTTATTAAAAACCTATCAATGGCTGCACGAATTGACTTTAGTGGTTTTTTTTTTTTGGGGGGGGTTTTGTAGAAAGTGCTGTCTTGCTGTAGCGCCAAGGTATAGAACAGCTTTAGACATTTATTTAATTCTTCCTTGGACATTTCAGTGATTTAATTTTCAAACTTCTTTGAGCAGAAGGTCCAGGTTCGAGCCCTGTGGCCAGCGAGGGCCTTTCTGTGTGGAGTTTGCATGTTCTCCCCGTGTCCGCATGGGTTTCCTCCGGGTGCTCCGGTTTCCCCCACAGTCCAAAGACATGCAGGTTAGGTTAACTGGTGACTCTAAATTGACCGTAGGTGTGAATGTGAGTGTGAATGGTTGTCTGTGTCTATGTGTCAGCCCTGTGATGACCTGGCGACTTGTCCAGGGTGTACCCCGCCTTTTGCCCGTAGTCAGCTGGGATAGGCTCCAGCTTGCCTGCGACCCTGTAGAACAGGATAAAGCGGCTAGAGATAATGAGATGAGATGAGATGAGATGAGATGAGATGAGATGAGATGAGATGAGATGAGAACTTTGAGCTTTTAAACCAGTCTAAAAAAATTCAACAAATTTTAATGCTTAAAAATGAAGAATGTAAACAAACCAGTGAAATGACAGGAGCAATTTGTGAAAAAATCCTATAATAATAATTTTTGAAAAATAAAAAAACCATCAGTTATTTTCATCCAATATTTTATTGCTTTTTTTTTGTATTTTTTGGGGTTTTGTTTTGGAGTAGAGTTTTTATTTCGTCCTCAGTTGGTTCAGCAACACGCGCCGCCATTTTGTTTCTCTCTACTCACGGTATATGAGCTGATAGCCTCGTAGTAGAGTAGCCAATCAGAGTGCGCGATTGCTCATATCCAGTGAATGTGGATAGAATAACCAAAATTATACATGCACTACTTTTATGCCCAGGTCAGACGGCAGAAAGATGCCTGCTGCGACCTGCGGTCGGGTGGCGACCGATCGCAAGTGGACGCAGGCGTTTTGCATCAAATCCTTCATTGTGGTTAGATGTATTGCAAGACGCAGAGTTTTTAAGCTGAATCAACCAGTCGGAAGCAGATGCAGCTAGACGCAGGTTGACGCAGCGCACAGAAAACCTTTAAAAAATATAAGGTCATAAGACTGCTTGCAGGTTGTTGTAAACTATTCTCAGGTGCAGTCTGCATCTACCTGCGATGCATCGCAGCCATCTCTAAAGACTTGTCTTCCCCTGCATCAGCTTGTGTCCAGCTGCCACTACCTGCTTCAACCTGCGATTGGTCACTCGAGCGTTGTACAATTGCCTGCCTCTACATGCATCAACCTGCTATTTGCACTGATTGGAAGCAAATCGCAGCTGAAATGCGAACAGATCGTGATCCACTTGCATCAACCTGCCTCTACTAAAGATCCTCTGCAACACTTTGCCATTATCTGCATCATCATGCATCGATGCAAGACCAGTCTTGCGTCTACCTACGATTTTGTTATCGCAGGTAGATGCAAGTAGTTGAAAACTAGTTGCAGCCTGACGTCTGACCTGGGCATTAATCTCTTGTATGCGTTATAGAATCGTTGTTACATGCAAACTTATATTCAGCCATTGCAGAGGTTTAAGTGAGACTACCTTAATCTTTTTTTAGTTTCGTGCCCATTAAGGTATAGTTAGAGTCAGTGTACATGGTTTGGAACAGTGTGAAACTTTGAGCTGTGGTTGCAGTTGGATAGACTAAGCACTCATAATAGCCATAGAGTTTATTAGGACAATTCCATAAATCATAGTGAGCTGGGGTTAATACATAGAAAGATGGTTAAATGAGGCATACTCCATCCATCCATCCATCCATCCATTATCTCTAGCCACTTATCCTGTTCTACAGGGTCGCAGGCAAGCTGGAGCCTATCAAATCAAAATCAAATCAAAGTCCTTCCCACGCCCAGTACCTGGTATTCCTAGGCAGTCTCCCACTCAAGTACTAACCAGGCTCAACACTGATATGGCGCATCGGGCGGCGCCGATCTCCATTTCCGTAGCCCTCGGCCTCTCACCTATTACATAGCTAGTTACAGTGGGGGGCTAGTCCTCTGGTAACCACGAGAGTTTGACTCCCCACTCACATCTGTATTGCAGCGTGCCTTGCCAGATGGTAGTAGGTACCATTTTTATGATGGTCTTTGGTATGACCCGACCGTGAATAGAACTCACAATCTCCCGATCGAGAGGCGGACACGCTACCACTAGGCAACTAGCCAGTCCAGCTGGAGCCTATCCCAGCTGACTATGGGTGAAAGGCGGGGTACACCCTGGACAAGTCACTTGGTGATCACAGGGCTGACACAGAGACAAACAACCATTCACACTCACATTCACACCTACGGTCAATTTAGAGCCACCAATTAGCCTAACCTGCATGTCTTTGGACTGTGGGGGAAACCAGAGGAAACCCACGCAGACAACATGCAAACTCCACACAGAAAGGCCCTCGCCAGCTTGAACCCAGGACCTTCTTGCTGTGAGGCGACAGCGCTAACCACTACACCACCGTGCCGCCCACTAAGCATACTCATAAACCAGAAAATAAACAGCAAACCACTGGGAAACATCACAGCTCAAGAGACAAAACAACATGGCAAGACTTCACTGCTAGACGAAACAAACCCACAGAGGGTAAATAGGAAATGAGCGATAGCTGAGAACACTGAGGCAACAAACCAATAACTGGATGAATACAGAGAGACAAAAATGTTCATTTTTTGGGAGTAATGAGAAGTCAAGTTTATTTTTATAGCGCTTTTAACAATAGACATTGCTGCAAAGCAGCTTTACAGAAAATTAAAGATTTTAAATATGAGCTAATTTTATTCTTAATCTTTCCCCAAAAACCAAAATATTCAAAAAGACGGTCTTCAAGGACCAGGATAGAAAACCACCGACTCAGATCGGTCCTAGCCTCCGACTAGGAAAATATGGCAACTTGATGTCAGGTTGCCAATATCAATAAACTCAGGGAGAAATCATCAATCTGGACTTAACAGCCATTAGTAACATTTTAAAAAAATGTTTTTCACCACCATGTTATTTGATATTCACTTTCATGATTAGTTACAGTACATAACCTCATCAGATTATCACAAAACCTTACTTAGAATTTACACTTGACACATTGCCTCAAGACCTCTGTTAAGCCACATCAGTACACACAACATTGCACATCGATTTCACTCTTCTGGTAACTCCAGGTCTGTTGCGAAAGTGCTGGAAATATAAAGTTCAGCATTTGAATTTGCTAGGAAGACATCCTTCACTAGCATCGCCAAACCGCTATAAGTCTCAGTGAGAGCAGTGATCACCTTCACTTTACACCTGTCTGCCACCTCCATCACCGCATACACACTGACACACACATTTCGCCTGACTGGGTTAAAATGGCTACACTGCAAAACACTAGTCCCAGAGCGTCTGCACAGCGAGGGCTAAATGTAAATGCACGACAGCATATATAGACGATATGCCTGTAATAGTCGCACTATATTATGTACAGTATGTATATGTATCTGGCAACTCTTTCTATGGTCCATCAAGCTAATTTCTACCACAGTAAATATTTCACATGTCCAAATTGGACATTCCATCCTGCTGGAAGGTCATTCAGTGCCGCAGGAAAAAAAGTCTCCTTTACACATTTAATCACGTACTAGAAGTGGTGAATGTGACAGCAGCCTGCATGGCCGAGCCAACATCTCCATGTGTTATAAATGGCTTGTCATGCGATGTTATACGGTGACCGGCAGATACTGTCATGAGTCCACAGTGTTAATTTTAATCAGAAATACACAAACTGGCAGTGACAATGTGCAGCTAATTTATGGCACGACTGCATTTATTGTGGGCTACATACTAAATCCAGACTGCTATGGCACTTTAGTGAAATGAAACAGCAGAATCAGGATTCTCCCATCGATACGTACCATTAGATATGAGAATAAAATCTGATATCTACCAAGGAATCACATTTAAAGACAGATAAGCAGCTGAATTTTTCATTTCTTATTTTTCAAGCATATAATGCTCTAGTGGGGCGGCACGGTGGTGTAGTGGTTAGCGCTGTCACCTCACAGCAAGAAGGTCCGGGTTCGAGCCCCGTGGCCGACGAAGGCCTTTCTGTGCGGAGTTTGCATGTTCTCCCCGTGTCCATGTGGGTTTCCTCCGGGTGCTCCGGTTTCCCCCACAGTCCAAAGACATGCAGGTTAGGTTAACTGGTGACTCTAAATTGACCGTAGGTGTGAATGTGAGTGTGAATGGTTGTCTGTGTCTATGTGTCAGCCCTGTGATGACCTGGCGACTTGTCCAGGGTGTACCCCGCCTTTCGCCCGTAGTCAGCTGGGATAGGCTCCAGCTTGCCTGCAACCTTGTAGAACAGGATAAAGCGGCTAGAGATAATGAGATGAGATGAGATAATGCTCTAGTAGCTTCATGCCATATTTCCTCGGAATACCAAACCAGAAAAGTTGTAACTTTCATTCAAACCCTAAAATAACCCTACTAACCTTACACCTCTGTCATCTGTCTTTACGCAGCTTGGTTACTGGATTGACATTTGCAAAAATGTTTCCCAAATATTATTATGGATTAGCTATCTAGCTAGTTTCTTAATGTAGATTTACAGCATGCCATGTAGGTTTATTAAAGGACTATAAATGAGGCATGATAGCTAACTAGCACTCTGTAGAACTCTGTGGTGGCTGATTCATGTGTGAAAATGATTCCTCATGCTCCCTGAACCACTCTTTCACTATTTGAGCCCTAATTTTATGCCCGTGCCATCAGGGAAGAAAAAAAATCCATTGAAGTGATAACCTGGTCATTCAGTACATTCAGGTCGTCAGCTGACTTCATTTTATTGCCCCATAACGTTGCTGAGCCTCGACCTGACCAACTGAAGCAACCCCAGATCATAACACTGCCTCCGGAGGCTTGTCCAGTGGCCACTATGCATGATGGCTGTACCGTTTTATGTGCTTCCTTTCTTACCCTGACACGCCCATCACTCTGGAATAGGGTAAATCTGGACTCATCAGACCACATGACCTTTTTCCATTGCTCCAGAGTCCAATCTTTATGCTCCCTAGCAAACTGAAGCCTTTTCTCCTCATTAGTCTCACTAACAAGTGGTTTTCTTATGGACATGCAGCTGTTTAGTCCCAATCCTGTGAGTTCTTGTTGCATTGTGCTTGTAGAAATGATCTTACTTTCACGATTAAACATAGTTGTGGGCTCTACTCACGATTTTTTATGATTCAGTTTCACCAAATGATCTCTGATCATGCTCAGTCAAGATTTTTTCCGACCACATTTCCTCTGCGAAGTTGAAGGTTCACCACTATCCTTCAGGGTTTTAATACTGCGTTGGACACTAATTAACCCAATTTAAAATGTTAAAAATTTCAGTCGTCTCCACAGTTGTTTTCTTTGATTGATCGTCTTCTTTCGGCTGCTCCTGTTCGGGGTCATCACAGCGGATCTGTTCCATACAGTATATTTGATTTGGAATAGGTTTTTCACCGGATGCCCTTCCTGACGCAACCCTCCTTAAGCTACCTGGCACTAAGTATACACTGGCTTGTATAACCCTAGTGGCTGGGTATTTTACCTAATCTGCATGTCTTTGGACTGTGGGGGAAACCGGAGCACCCAGAAGAAACCCATGCAGACACAAGGAGAACATGCAAACTCCACACGGAAAGGCCCCCGTCAGCCGGTGGGCTCAAACCCATAACCTTCTTGCTGTGAGGCAACAGTGCTAACCACTAGACCACCGTGACACCTTATGATCAAAAATCGGTCATGGATTTAGCCTCCCTTGCTTCCTTAACTTAAACTGAAATAATCAAATTAAACCAAATTTATATCTAATCTCATGAATCCAAAATCAATTTCTCTCCAGGAGAACCATCAAAATATCTCAGAGTCTCTTAAATTCAGATTAAGGTGGGTTTAAAAACAAAAAGAAGCTGTCTCTGCACACGCTGACCTAGGCCTTGACATTGTAAAGAGGTTTTTTTTTTATCAATCTGCCAGATGTGCAAACTGTTCAAGGGTATAGAGAAAGCCTTGCTGCTTGGTTATTTTTGTCTCAAGACGTTGAGCTCTCAGTATTCATCCACACAAAGGGATGGGGGGAAAAGCTTCTTCTTCTTCTTCTTCTTTTTTTACATACTTTTGGTGGGGGATCTTCTCAAGCTGTCCCTCTGCTCATCCCTCTCATTTGGAGGTCAACAAAATATTAAACATTCACATCATGGAAGTGTGGAAAAACTGAACAAACTTCTGCCATCTGTCTGCTAATGTCAAGGAGCTAATGTCCGCAATATCCAGGACACACAGCGTTTTTATGCAGATGAGTTCGCTGGTTGATGGCATGGGTCATGTTTTAGAAATATAATCATACTGAATATTTATAGAGTTCACCTTGGAAGTTAGAGTGCAAATTTGAGTTTGAAAGTCTGTCATTAGGGCAAAATATGAAGATGGCCTTGCCAACTTAACTTTATCGTCAAAAATACTCTCTCCTTAGGATGATAGTTTATTGTATTACAGCACTTTAACAGTGTGTACAGTAGGTGCCGATGCATCATTGATTAAAAGTTTATATAAAATCAGATTGGCGTGTTTGTTTGTGGTGATTTTAAATCCTGTTTCAGTCTCACACACACACACACACACACACACACACACACACACACTAGACAGCCAGCAGGCATTAAGAGGAGATGGATTTTCAGTGACAGAGTATCTTTTTCCCCTCCTGGGCAAATCCACCGAAGCCGAGGCCGCACATCTCCGAGCGTGTGTTTGAGTATTACAAGAGCTCCAGGGTGAAGGGTTAAAATTAGCCCTGAGTGCCAGAAGCAGTTCTTGTACCAAACAGGCACCAGATGCGTCCACAAGTGTTCAAAAAATCATTCATTATCTATATCTCTAGAGCTGATCAAGCCACAAGCAGACCCAACAAAAAACCCAGTAAGGCATCAAACCTCATCTCATCTCATTATCTCTAGCCACTTCATCCTTCTACAGGGTCGCAGGCAAGCCGGAGCCTATCCCAGCTGACCACGGGCGAAAGGCGGGGTACACCCCGGACAAGTCGCCAGGTCATCACAGGGCTGACACACAGACACAGACAACCATTCACACTCACATTCACACCTACGGTCAATTTAGAGTCACCAGTTAACCTAACCTGCATGTCTTTGGACTGTGGGGGAAACCGGAGCACCCGGAGGAAACCCATGCGGACACGGGGAGAACATGCAAACTCCACACAGAAAGGCCCTCGCCGGCCCCGGGGCTCGAACCCAGGACCTTCTTGCTGTGAGGCGACAGCGCTAACCACTACACCACCGTGCCGCCGGCATCAAACCTGTAGAATGAAAAGGAACGAAGAAAAGCAGCGACTATTAATGCCAATTAATATGATCTGCTTTATAATGAATGAACCTTTCTTTTATAAAGAATACTTCTACTCCTCAATACTCATCTCATTATCTCTAGCCGCTTTATCCTTCTACAGCAGGGGTCTTCAATCCTATCCGCAAAGGGCCGGTGTAGCTGCAGGCTTTCATTACAGCCAAATTGGAGGCTCACTTGATTGTTGATTGGAGACGAGGATGAAATGATTAAACAAGTGAAATCAGGTGTAGCTCCTGCTTGGTTGGAATGAAAGCCTGCAGCCACACTGGCCCTTTGTGGATAGGATTGAAGACCCCTGTTCTACAGGGTCGCAGGCAAGCTGGAGCCTATCCCAGCTGACTATGGGCGAAAGGCGGGGTACACCCTGGACAAGTCGCCAGGTCATCACAGGGCTGACACATAGACACAGACAACCATTCACACTCACATTCACACCTACGCTCAATTTAGAGTCACCAGTTAACCTAACCTGCATGTCTTTGGACTGTGGGGGAAACCGGAGCACCCGGAGGAAACCCACGCGGACACGGGGGGAACATGCAAACTCCACACAGAAAGACCCTCGCCGGCCACGGGGCTCGAACCTGGACTTTCTTATTGTGAGGCGACAGCGCTAACCACTACACCACCCCCTCCTCAATACTTTGTATGCTAAATATGAATTATACAAAACATTGGATATCCAAAGTCAAAAAGATTTTTGAAGCAATACTTAATTACATTTCATTACAGGCGTTTAGCAGACACTCTCATCTAAAGCGACCTACAAAACATACCCAGAGCAGCCTGGGGAGCAGTTGGGAGTTAGGTGCCTTGCTCAAGAGCACTTCAGCCATTTCTGCTGGTCCAGGGACTCGAATGGGCAACCTTTTGGGCCTTAAAGCTGCTTTGCTAACCCTTAGGCCATGGCTTCCCCCTTAGTGCTAAACTGTGTGCTTAATTATAAATAGTGTACTACAGAACCTTAAATTAAACTGAAGTTTATTCTGGATTTGTCCTTGCCTGATAAAACATCTCACTTCGGTTAGGTTAACTGGTGACTCTAAATTGACCGTAGGTGTGAGTGTGAATGGTTGTCTGTGTCTGTGTGTCAGCCCTGTGATGACCTGGTGACTTGTCCAGGGTGTACCCCGCCTTTCGCCCGTAGTCAGCTGGGATAGACTCCAGCTTGCCTGCGACCCTGTAGAACAGGATAAAGCGGCTAGAGATAATGAGATGAGATGAGACTTCTCTCTTACTGTGATCACAATCAACACATGGATAAGGAGACCTCCTGATCTGAACAGCATTCTATAAACTAAATATGGACTGGAACATTTCCTAAAGACGTACAATTTAGTTCCGCAGATGTTTCCATCTGAGCTCCACAGCTTCTGTGACATGGTAGGAATGGTGTAATAATGGTTTCCTTCTGGAAAGCATCATTTATGTGCCGTCACATAGTGAAGATTTAATGCAACATTGCAAACGGTTTATAGATTAACACTCCTGTTCCCTTTTGTTCCTGCATGAATCTAATCTCTCAGCGAGATACAAGCACCGTTTCAAGCATGCGCTGTGGTGCAGTGTGTGGAGGTTACAGGAGAACGTGACAAGCCTGAGAGAATGAAGAGAGAAAAGATTAGGGAAGGGAACGAGAGGATTTTAAGTACACGGCAGCTCTCACATGATCAGTTCCACACTTTTGCTCAGAGACTCAGCAGATTCTCAGAGGACAGGAAGTCTTTTTGTGTTTATATAGTGTGTACTGTGTACCGTGTGCTGTACAAGTCATGCTGGTGTGTTTGAGCAAAAAGACATGAGCCAAACAAAGGCACAATCTGTTTGACTGTGATCTGGTGTCAGTAAAAAGCTCCAACAATCAATTCACCTCAGCCATGAAGTCCATCTCTGACACAGTGTCTCAGAAAAACACAGAGCTTGTTTGGCTTATTACGTCTGCCAGCTTGGTTGGAGAAGGTTATGTTTTTGGCTCTGTTTACTTGTTTGTTTTTCCCCCCAACGTACCTCAAAAAGCAGTGAACGGATTTTGATGAAATTTTGAGAAAAGGGCTAAGGAACAAGTGATTAGATTTTGATGCAATTCCGGATATGTTTGTGGATCCAGGATTTTCTTTTTTTTGTCTTTTCCCAACATAACTCAAAAAGTAGCGAATGGATTTGGGTGAAATTTGGTGTACAGCTTTAGTATGATCATAGGTTCAAATGATTTGATTTTGATGTTGATATGTGTCTTGGTGGAGGTATACACTCCAATGAGTGCCCATCTCATCTCATCTCATCTCATCTCATCTCATCTCATCTCATCTCATCTCATTATCTCTAGCCGCTTTATCCTGTTCTACAGGGTGGCAAGCAAGCTGGAGCCTATCCCGGCTGACTACGGGCGAAAGGCGGGGTACACCCTGGACAAGTCGCCAGGTCATCACAGGGCTCCAATGAGGGCCCTTCTAGTTTTATTTTTCTGCTAGCACCCTAACTAAAGTACTCCAATCACAGCCCCATATTGCAATGCTGGCTACCTTGTTTAACCCTTTTTTGCAGTACACTCGTGTTCTGTTTTTCCAGCAGAACAAAAATCGACTTATAGGACATTTTCAGTCAGTATAAACAAATGGACTATTTTATCACCGTAAATGAGAAAATTCTTTTTATGACCTAAACATGAAAAATCTGAAAGGCAGTCTACATTTAAAGGAGATACGCAGAACCTTTATTTTTAAATACATTTCTGAGTGGATAGTATCTCCATCCTTGACTCTTGTATGCTGCATAAATGGGAATAAAAAAAATATTTTTGAGAGTTAAAATCGACCGCAAAGTTGGCATTCGAGCTGCCCCGCTGAGCCAGCCAGCCCTGAGCGCGTGACGTCACAGCAGGAACCGGTTTTAAGGCCGAGGTCTTTGACAGCTATAGACCAAAGTCATATAAATAAACATTTATAGTGAAAGTAAGAAATACCGTTACCGACTTGCTCAACTAAAACTGATTTGACTTCACTGATTGTGGGTTGACTCTCATTACAACAGGATAGGTGTTATAACTTATGCAACATACAGTACATGTACAGTGGTGCTTGAAAGTTTGTGAACCCTTTAGAATTTTCTATATTTCTGCATAAATATGGCCTAAAACATCATCAGATTTTCACACAAGTCCTAAAAGTAGATAAAGAGAACCCAGTTAAACAAATGAGACAAAAATATTATACTTGGTCATTTATTTATTGAGGAAAATGATCCAATATTACATATCTGTGAGTGGCAAAAGTATGTGAACCTCTAGGATTAGCAGTTACTTTGAAGGTGAAATTAGAGTCAGGTGTTTTCAATCAGTGGGATGACAATCAGGTGTGAGTGGGCACCCTGTTTTATTTAAAGAACAGGGATCTATCAAAGTCTGATCTTCACAACACATGTTTGTGGAAGTGTATCATGGCACGAACAAAGGAGATTTCTGAGGACCTCAGAAAAAGCGTTGTTGATGCTCATCAGGCTGGCAAAGGTTACAAAACCGTCTCTAAAGAGTTTGGACTCCACCAATACACAGTCAGACAGATTGTGTACAAATGGAGGAAATTCAAGACCGTTGTTACCCTCCCCAGGAGTGGTCGACCAACAAAGATCAGTGAACTTCTCGCAAAACGCATCCAAATCTTTGCAGTTTGAACATTCTTGGGCCATGAATGCAACGTAAATCCACCTTCTGTCATGTTGCTGCAGCTGTCAGCAACACATCTACATGGCATGGCGATAAATTAGCTCAAAATGGAGGATCGGAGTTGCAGTCAGCTCTGTGTTTTAGGCCCTGTCCACACGGCAACGGATTCAGGTGAATCTGATAAAATTTTTTATCGTTTCGGCCTGGCGTCCACACGGCACCGGCGTTTTGGGTGCCCCAAAACAATATTTTTTGAGAACGGGTTCCAGAGTGGAAAAATCTGGCAACGGCACCATTGCGAAGTCGTCTGGATGAGTAGAACGGATTTGTTTACGATGACGTCTCAACCACATGACTAGAACAAGCAGCACTCTCGCGCGCATCATTCGCGCATCATCTGTCACTTCTGTTCACTGTTTTTTTAATGTACCAATCACTTTTGTATATAGTATTCTTTAGTGTGGATTTAGTAAACTGTGTGGGTGTTGTACATGGACAAGTGACTCAAACCATTTCTTGCCTGCTTTCTATTGGATAAGAATCTTTTGAAATTGTTTACACATTAACCTGACTGACCTGCCAGACAGACAATTTACACCTGCTTTGATGAACAGAAAGTACAGCCTTCCACACAAAGCAACAGTTACCCGACTATAATGGAGGCAGAGGGGAAAAGGGTCAGAACAGACTGTTTTGTATGAACCACTGCATTGCATTCACTTTTGTATACATCTTTTCTTTTAAATAAACAAGTAACTGAACCATTTCTTGAATTTCTTTTTTTTTATTGGATAAGACTGGTTTTCAAAATGTTCACACATGGGGGCGTCGTGGCTCAGGTGGATGGGGTGCCTTGCCATAAATCCGGGGACCTGGGTTCGATTCCGACCCGAGGTCATTTCCCGATCCCTCCCCGTCTCTCTCTCAAGCTCATTTCCTGTCTCTACACTGTCCTATCCAATAAAGGTGAAAAAGCCCCAAAAAAAACTTTTAAAAAAAATTTTTCACACACAATATAAATTATATAAAAATGCTTTTCAAAATGTTCACACACAATAAGAAAATTAAGTTATATAAAACTATGCACACTAATAAAACTAATTTGTACACACAGAAGGCACGATTTCCTCGCGTAGTCACAGCCATCTTCTTCTTGTTGTTGTGTGTTTGTTCCTGTGAGTGCTTCACGCCGGGTAGAAGAAGGGGTTTATGCGCATGCGTCCTACTTCTTCTATTGTTCTGGTGTCTCCGATGGGACCGTCTTACAGCGCACGTAGAGGTGTGGCATGTGTATTGCATCGTTTTCAGCAAGCGTTGCATTGCCATATGTACCTAATATTTTACCGATCCGTTGCCCATGTGGACGCGATATTTTTTTTACCCGCTAAAAAAAAATCTCGTTGTGGATGTAGCCTTAGTATAGTGGAAGTGGCGATGAGACCGATAGACTTCCTGCTGTGACGTCACAGACATCAAGGTCATTCACTCAGACCGCTACCTATATGAATCACTTTAATCGTAAAAAATACTATATTAGATTTATTGTTAACGCTTCAAACTATTCCTGTGCCATTCCTGAGGTCTCAAGGCATTTATAAACAAAAAGTGAGGTCATGGTTCTGCGTATATGCTTTAAGTAAAATACATAACGGGTAAACTTTGTGCAACCGATATAGCGAACCAGAACGGAGCAGGCTTTATGAAGTTAAACGGATCGCCATAGTCAGAAAAAGTACAAGAAATGTTTCGACCATTTTGACCCAAGTCCATCCTGAATCTCCAGCTATTCAAAAAATGTGATTTCCTGAATTTGCTGCAATGACAACAAGAATCTCATTTTCCCCGCCAACATCTGAAAGCTAAACCTTGTGAATCCTGTTGCTAATGGACACCACTGATCGCTGGATGTTCTCAGATTTCACACTTCAGCAACAGCTGTGCATCTGTTGACGAAAACAAGGCTCAGATGCGACATAACATCCATCCCAAACACAAAAAAGCAATCTCGCAGAGGCACACAATGAAACTTTAAAACCAATCACGCCGGCCGTCGCTCAGCTTCAGAGGACGACCGAGCTTGTTAACCTCGACAGAAGAGCCGATGGGAGCTCGGCGGCCTTGTTTCCAAAGCGAGTCGCGGTAATGATGTATCCCTCTGGCGCATTAAACACATCTCAGCTTGTGGCCCATCCATTTCTTGTTCACTTCTCTCTCCCGGAAAGATAAATACAGGAGAGGAGAGTCAGTAGAGGCCTGAATCACAGAGCAGGCGAGGGAGAGGAAATATCAAGGGGATAATTTATAAAAGAAAAGCAGACAGAAGTGTGGGGGAGTCGTAGAGGATGCTAAAATCCAACTTCAAACTTGGAAAACAATCTTTATTTAGACATTATAGAGGAAACATCTGCGTAAAATGAACTTACTGTAGCTAATCCGAAATACTGGGTCGTATTCAGAGAGAGTTGATGACTCAACTTCAAAGGTTATGTCAATACCGATGTGGGGAAAGTCGCTCATATTCGGACTCAGGTTACGTTGGCCCTTAAGTAGCTTTTCCTAGTAGTTCATTCATGACCTCGCCCGCGACAGAGTAAGAAGGGCGGGGTATTGTAATCAGTGCAGTTTGTTTGCGTGTCTGTTAACAATCTAGCGTCTAGACGGTTGCACCGATTGATTTCAAATTTTCAGGGTAGATGGGCAATGGTCCGTAGATTGCCTGATGAAATTTTGGGTGCAATCGGGTCAAGGTCAAGGTCACTGGAAAGGCCGGGTGAGGTTTGTTTTGCCTGGCAACACTTGTTCAATATTACAATCACCTGCATTTAGTTCACACTTTGGAGGTTGTTTTTTCAGTTGTGTATAGATTACGGACTTCAAATCAGGCACAAAAAAACAGTCAAGATAAATAGAGGTGTTTTATGATGCGGTATAAAATCAAGAAACAATGAAAAAAGCTAATGTGTGAAGAAGAAGAAGGCAAAATTAAGTTTCTTGGCCTTAGCCTGTTTCCTGGATTATGATAATAAATATGGCTTTAATACATTTAATAAATGAACTGAGAATTTCTGAGAGTTTCTATATTAAAATGACGAATATTAGAATATTAAGAGAATGCAAATGCAGTGATTGTGTGTTCATCATCTTTCCTCTGACTCCATTAAGACTATCTATCTATCTGGTTAGCTCACTACAATTCATACTTCCTATTTTACTCAAAATTGCTAAAATGTACTACAGTTACTAATTTATTCCTGACGTATTAGAATTACTTAACGTTAATTGCCGTGTTTCTCAGTAGTTGGCATGTAAAAAGTGAAGTGCAATTACGTATTCTTCGCTCTACTCCTTATCCTCCCCCAGCTTCAGGAGAGAAAAGAATTTAACACAGCACTGTCAGTCAATGATAAAATCCCTCAAGTACGAAGGACCAAATTTCTCCTATTGTCTCACACGGGGAAAAAAAAAAGACTGAAAGATTCAAATGACGTTAATTAGAATAACGTGAAAGTTGCTCTGTAAGTGATTTGGGAAGGATTAAGTTCCATTAGCAATGCAAACATTGCGAGATTTCTATCCTGCATTGCACAAAAGACCTCGGGTGTTTTATAGATATTTGTTCGCTCGCCATGTGAGGAATATTATCTCCGCAAACTAGTGGAGGAAATTCAATTTGGCTTGCTTTTGTTTAAACTTATTAAAAAGTATTACAGCAGTCAGATTAACTCTAACTGTTCTGTCAGTAATGTCATGCACTGAATTCTGGGTAATTAAGCAACCGAGTGCAAAACATTGTCGAAGTTAATACTTTATTTTAACAGTCTACTGTCATCAACAAGTAAGGAATAAAACATGATGGGAAATTAATCAACCAAGCAGAGTTAAAGCTCATGGGCAACGGTTTTCAATTTATACACATTTGAAACTTTATATGTTAAAAACCCTCTGTAATTTTCTTCTGGTCCCAAGAAGTATTGTTAATAAGTAATAATTAAAATAAGTTAGCGTGGATCGCGGTGAATTTCTGTTCGGCGATTTTCGTGACCACTCGGCGTGTGACGTCATTCAAGACAAACAAACCGCTTGAGTTGAGTCCACTTCCGTTTACTTGCATTGCCATTCGGCTTGAGTGCAGACATGCGTTCAGAAATTTCCAAAGAAAAACCATGCCTTATTGTTGTGCAGTGAACTGTAACAACAGGACCGATTCAGGAAGAAGTTTTTACCTTTTACTGAGAGAGGAGAAGAGGCAGAGTGTGGCAGCGGGGGCGTGGTCAAGCGCCGGTCTGTGACAGGAGGGCGGAGTCAGGGAAGGTAAGTGGCAGAATTACTACACCTGAGAGCAATTAACCTGTGTTTGTGTGTCTTCCCAGTGACCGTGCCCTATATGAGGAGGGAGAGCGAGAGCGGAAGTGGCTCATCCCTGAACCAGACGCCGGTTGTGTGTGTGTCTGTGTTAGAGCGATTATTGTTGTACTGAAAAGTGTGGCAATAAAGCCAAGTGTTAAACCTGATCTCTGTCCTGCCGTCCTCTGTGCTCCACCCACACATAGGGAATGCTACAGTGGTGCTGAAACCCGGGAAAGTGGAGCACCAACCCAGCAGCCCCATGGAATCCTCCCCGTTCGCCGACCTGGTCCACACCCTCACCACGGCTCAGCAAAGCCAGCACCAGGCGCTCGTCACACTCCGAAAGGAACAAGAGCGGCGCTTCGAAGCCCTGGTGCTGGCCCAGCAGGAAGATCGCAAGACGTTCCGGCATCTCCTCGCGTCGGCGGGGCCCACCAGCGCTCCGGCCGCGGGCCCGTCTCCCCTCACTGTCACCAAGATGGGCCCGCAGGACGACCCCGAGGCGTTCCTCACGTTGTTTGAACAGGTCGCTGAAGCCTCAGGGTGGCCAATGGAGCAGCGCGTGGCGCGCCTCCTCCCCCTGCTCACGGGAGAGGCACAGCTGGCCGCGCTACAGCTCCCCGCCAACCGCCGGCTGGCGTACGCGGACCTCTGCCGGGCCGTCCTCCAGCGCGTGGGGCGCACACCGGAACAACAGCGCCAGCGTTTCCGCGCGCTGCAATTGGAGGAAGTCGGCCGGCCGTTCGCGTTCGGCCAGCAGCTCCGAGATGCCTGCTGGCGGTGGCTGAGGGCCGACGATCGCGACGCCGAGGGAATCGTCGACCAGGTGGTACTGGAACAGTTCATCGCCCGCCTACCAGCAGGAACCGCGGAGTGGGTCCAGTGCCACCGCCTGGCGTCGCTGGATCAGGCAGTCGAGCTGGCGGAGGATCATCTGGCGGCTGTCCCGGCGGCAGGACAGCAGATGACATCATCTCTTCTCTCCTCTTCTCTCTCTCTCTCTCTCTCTCTCTCTCTCTCTCTCTCCCCCTCCTCCTGTGTCCCGTCCTCGCCCCATTCCCCCACCGCGGAGGCGGGGGCCGGCACCACCCCAGCCGGCCCGCCGCACCCACGGTGCCCTCCTGTTTCTCTCTTCTGTGTCTGTCTCTCCCCCACCTCAGGTGAGTGAGCCCCAGGTCACCAGTGCAGAGGGAAAGCCCGGGCCGGTTTGCTGGCGCTGCGGGGAACCGGGCCACCTTCAACAGCAGTGCACAGCAATGGAAGTGGGCGCGGTGGTTCGGATCCCCGACGCGCCAGAGGCCGCCCTCGATCGGGCCGGAGCGTATCGCATACCGGTGAGTATCCAAGGGGCTACATATCAGGCGTTGGTGGATTCTGGTTGTAATCAGACCTCAATTCGCCAAAGCCTGGTTCAAAACGAGGCATTGGGGGGAGCACAAGGGGTGAAGGTGTTGTGTGTGCACGGGGATGTTCACCGCTACCCTTTGGTGTCGGTCCACATTATTTTCAGAGGGGAAAAATTTATAGTGAAGGCGGCGGTTAATCCTCGCCTTACCCACTCTTTAATTTTGGGGACTGATTGGCCGGGATTTCGGGGTTTAATGACGCGCCTAGTAGAGAGTGGGTCCTGCCAGTTGACAGGGGGAGGTCCCGGTGTCGCTTTGGCGGGAGCAGCTGTCACAGAGCCGTCTACGTCATCTCCGCGTCAGAGTGAGGAGCCGCCGGCTCCTCCTCTCTCTATTGGGGAATCCCTTGTGGATTTCCCGTTAGAGCAGTCGCGAGACGAGACTCTGCGGCATGCGTTGACCAAGTGAGAGTAATCGATGGTCAAACGCTCCCACCGAACGCCACCCTGTCCTTCCCCTACTTCGCGATTATGAAGGATAGATTATACCGAGTGACGCAGGACACTCAAACTAAAGAGCGAGTCACGCAGCTTTTGATTCCAAAGAGCCGCCGGGAATTGGTATTCCAGGTGGCTCACTTTAATCCCATGGCTGGACACTTAGGGCAGGATAAAACACTAGCCCGAATAATGGCCCGATTCTATTGGCTGGGGATTCGCGGCGATGTCCGTAGGTGGTGTACGGCATGCCGCGAATGCCAGTTAGTAAATCCAGCGGCCATTCCAAAAGCGCCGTTGCGCCCTCTACCGTTAATCGAGACCCCGTTTGAGAGAATTGGGATGGATCTCGTCGGGCCATTAGATCGGTCAGCACGAGGGTACCGCTTTATATTAGTTCTGGTGGACTATGCAATGCGATACCCGGAAGCAGTGCCTCTGCGCAATATCTCAGCACATAGTATTGCAGAGGCACTCTTCCGCGTCATCTCCCGAGTTGGAATCCCGAAAGAGATTCTGACTGATCAAGGCACTACATTTGTGTCACGAACACTGTGCGAACTGTATGGGTTATTGGGGATTAAGCCGATCCGCACCAGCGTTTATCACCCACAAACGGACGGTTTAGTGGAACGGTTCAACCGCACCCTCAAAAATATTATTAAGAAATTCGTAAGTGAGGACGCACGTAATTGGGATAAGTGGCTCGAACCCTTGCTGTTCTCAGTGCGAGAGGTCCCCCAAGCCTCCACGGGGTTCTCCCCGTTCGAATTATTATATGGGCGTAAGCCGCGCGGCATCCTGGATGTGCTGTGGGAAAATTGGGAGGAGGGACCTTCACAAAGTAAGAACGAAATTCAGTACGTTATGGACCTGCGCGCAAAACTCCACACGCTCACCCACCTAACTCAGGAGAATTTGCGGCAGGCCCAGGAACGGCAAGCCCGCCTGTACAACAAGGGTACGCGCCTTAGAGAGTTCACACCGGGAGATAAAGTACTCGTACTTTTGCCCACGTCGAGCTCCAAATTGATCGCCAAGTGGCAAGGGCCCTTTGAGGTCACACGGCGAGTCGGGGACGTCGACTATGAGGTGAGGCGAACAGACAGGGGTGGGGCGCTACAGATCTACCACCTCAATCTGCTGAAACTCTGGAACGAGGAGGTCCCCGTGGCGTTGGTGTCGGTAGTTCCGGAGAAGGCGGAGCTGGGGCCGGAGGTTCAAAAAGGGACATTGGCATCACGTACCTCTCTGGTCCCCTGTGGAGACCACCTCTCCCCGACCCAACTCATGGAGGTCGCCCAGTTGCAGGCCGAGTTTTCGGATGTGTTCTCGCCCCTAACCTCGCACTAACCTCATAGAACACCACATAGAGACGCCCCCGGGGGTGGTAGTGCATAGCCGCCCTTACAGGCTACCTGAACACAAAAAAAAGGTGGTTCGGGAAGAACTTCAGGCCATGCTTGAAATGGGCATCGTCGAGGAGTCCCACAGTGACTGGAGCAGCCCGGTGGTCTTGGTTCCCAAGGCCGACGGCTCGGTCCGGTTCTGTGTGGACTATAGAAAAGTCAACGCGGTGTCTAAATTCGATGCGTACCCAATGCCTCGTATTGATGAGCTGCTCGATCGACTAGGCACGGCTCGCTTTTACTAGACACTGGATTTGACAAAGGGATATTGGCAGATCCCCTTGACTCCATTATCCCGGAAGAAAACGGCCTTTTCCACACCGTTCGGCTTACACCAGTTCGTCACACTTCCGTTTGGGCTGTTTGGGGTGCCCGCTACGTTTCAGCGGCTGATGGACAGGGTCCTCCGGCCCCACGCCACCTATGTGGCCGCGTATTTAGACGATATTATCATTTATAGTAATGACTGGCAGCGGCACCTGCAACACCTGAGGGCCGTCCTTAGGTCGCTGAGGCGGGCGGGACTCACTGCCAACCCAAAGAAGTGTGCGATTGGGTGGGTGGAAGTACGGTATCTGGGCTTCCACTTGGGCAACGGGCAGGTGCATCCCCAAATTAATAAGACAGCAGCGATTGCGGCCTGCCCGAGGCCCAAGACCAAAAAGGGGGTGAGACAGTTCCTGGGGCTGGCTGGCTACTATCGTAGGTTTATACCTAATTATTTGGACGTCACCAGCCCGCTGACTGACCTCACTAAAAAGGGGGCGCCAGATCCGGTCCAGTGGACAGAGCAGTGTCAGTGGGCTTTCTCTGAGGTAAAGGCTGCACTGTGTGGGGGGCCACTTGTTAGGGTTTTGCTGGGATTCGAACCTGGTTCGTTGGTGTGATGATCCAGCAAACCCCCACTAGGCCACCAGGGGGATGACTCAAATGCAGAGGCGTGAGGCGGAAGTAGAAAAAGAATCAAAAAGGTTTATTTAAACTATATACACTATATACAGGGCAAAACAAAAGACAAAAAAAAACCAAAGAGTGTAATCCAAAAGAAAAGCAAAGTGCAAAAATACAAAAGCTAAGAAGATCAAAAAAACACAGTACAAAGGAAACTGGAGATAAACATAACAGCACAAAGACTCCGTGACAAGAGGACTGAACTCAGGGGTATAAATAGACAAACTAATTAAGGACACAGGTGAAGATAATTAGGCAATTAACACAAACACAAAACACAGGAACAGTGGCGGCCTCTAGAGGCCAAAATAAACACGACATGAAAAGGAAATAACAGCGGCCTCTAGAGGCCAAAACAGTCCTAGTCCTAACAGGACCCCCCCCTCTAGGAGCGTCTCCTGACGTTCCCAGGGCGATCCGGATGGGCCGAATGGAAGTCCCGACATAGTTCTTTATCAAGGACATCCCGAGCAGGAACCCAGCAACGCTCCTCAGGACCATAGCCCTCCCAGTCCACCAGATATTGCAACCCGCCGCGGACCCGGCGGGAGTCAAGCAGGCGATTCACAGTGAACACAGTCTGCCCCTGGAAGATGCGGGGGGGTGGGGGGTTCCTAGGGGCAGGGGCATACGTAGACGTCAGTACGGGCCGTAACAGGGAAACATGGAAAGTGGGGTTGATCCTCAGAGTCCGGGGCAACTGGAGCCGGTAGGAG
Source organism: Neoarius graeffei (assembly GCF_027579695.1). Lineage (NCBI taxonomy): Eukaryota > Metazoa > Chordata > Actinopteri > Siluriformes > Ariidae > Neoarius > Neoarius graeffei. Next base: position 40,720,090 of record NC_083581.1, read on the forward strand.
ACAGGGTTCACCCTGCGCACCACCTTGAAGGGGCCAATGTAGCGAGGAGCAAGCTTGCGGTTCTCCACCTGCAGTGGAAGGTCCTTAGTGGACAGCCAAACACGCTGCCCAGGGCGGAAAGCGTGTGCAGGTCTTCTATGGCGGTTGGCCTGAGTCTGGTTGGTTCTGGAGGTCTGTATGAGGGTCTTCCTGACCTTGCTCCAGGTCTTGCGACACCGTCTCACATATTGGTTGACCGAGGGCACCCCCGCGTCCTCCTCCTGGTCCGGGAACAGAGGTGGCTGGAACCCGAATTGGCACTGGAATGGCGACAGCTTGGTGGCCGATGACTGCAGGGTGTTGTGGGCGTACTCCGCCCATGGCAGCCAGGTGCTCCACGATGTCGGGTTATCCATAGCCAGGCCTCGCAGGGTGGTTTCCAGGTCCTGGTTGAGCCTCTCCGTCTGACCATTGGACTGTGGGTGAAACCCAGAGGAGAGGCTGGCAGTGGCTCCGATGACCTTGCAGAACCCGTGCCACACTCGGGAGGAGAACTGGGGCCCTCGGTCTGAGACGATGTCCTGTGGAAGACCAAAGACTCGGAAGACATGATTAAACAAAAGTTTCGCAGTTTCAAGAGCAGAGGGGAGTTTGCACAGTGGTATGAAGCGGCAGGCCTTGGAGAATCTGTCAACTAAGACCAAAATGACCGTGTTACCTTGTGACTCAGGGAGACCCGTGATAAAGTCGACTGCCACGTGGGACCAGGGACGCCGGGGAATGGTCAGAGGATGCAGGAGACCCTGGGGACGCTGTCGTGGGTTCTTGGTTCTGGTGCAAACCTCACAGGACAGGACAAATGACCTTACTTCCTGCTCCATGTTAGGCCACCAGAAGCGTCTTTTCAGGAAGTCCAGGGTCCTCCGAGCTCCCGGGTGGGCGGTGAGAGGGGAAGAGTGACCCCACTGGAGAACCTTGGCCCGGGCTTGATGTGGGACGTACAAGAGGCCTGGTGGCCCCGTCCCAGGACCGGGGTCCTGGCGTTGGGCTCGTCGGACAGCCTCCTCAATACCCCAGCGGACAGGGGCCACAATCCGGGACACAGGGATAATAGGCCCGACTTCATTCTCCCTGTTAGTGGCAGAGAACAGTCTGGACAGTGCGTCAGGTTTGGTGTTCTTGGAGCCGGGGCGGTATGAGAGGGTGAAGTCAAATCGACTGAAAAACAGGGCCCACCTAGCCTGTCGAGGGTTCAGTCTCTTGGCTTGCTGGAGGTACTCCAGGTTCTTGTGGTCAGTCCAAACCAGGAATGGATGTTGTGCTCCCTCCAGCCAGTGCCTCCACTCCTCAAGGGCCAGTTTGACCGCTAGCAGTTCTCGATCCCCCACATCGTACCGGGACTCAGCAGGACTCAGGCGGTGGGAGAAGTAAGCGCAGGGGTGCAGCTTTCCTTCCGAACGTTGAGAGAGCACCGCGCCGACACCACTGTCCGAGGCGTCCACCTCCACGATGAATGGTTGGGAGGTGTCCGGGAGAACCAGAATGGGTGCCGTGCAGAAGCGGTCCTTGAGGTCTTTGAACGCCTTTTCTGCCTGAGGAGACCAGCCATAAGATCCACCTGTCCCTTTGGTGAGGTCTGACATGGGTGCTGCCACAGAACTGAAGTTCCTGATGAACTTGCGGTAGAAGTTAGCGAATCCTAAGAACCGCTGAACCTCCTTAACGGACTTGGGAGTAGGCCAATCCCGGACGGCCAGGGTCTTGGCAGGGTCCATTTGGAGTTGGCCTGTCCGTACAATAAATCCCAGAAAGGAGACCTCGGGAACATGAAATTCGCATTTCTGGGCCTTGGCGAACAGATTGTTCTGTAGCAGCCTCTGGAGAACCTGGCGGACATGGTGGCGGTGCTCCTGCACGGTCTTGGAAAAGATAAGGATGTCATCGAGGTAGACAAAAACGTATAGGTTAATCATGTCCCTTAAGACGTCGTTGATTAGGGCCTGAAAAACAGCTGGTGCGTTGGTGAGTCCGAAGGGCATCACCTGGTATTCGTAGTGCCCAGACGGGGTGTTAAAGGCAGTCTTCCACTCGTCTCCCTGTCGGATACGGATGAGGTGGTATGCGTTCCGTAGGTCCAACTTGGTGAAGACGGTGGCGCCTTGGAGCAGGTCGAAAGCTGTGGACATCAGCGGAAGGGGATATCGGTTGCGCACAGTGATCTTATTCAGGCCCCTGTAATCAATACATGGTCGGAGCCCCCCATCCTTCTTGCCGACAAAGAAGAAGCCGGCTCCAGCAGGTGAAGTGGAGGGTCGAATAAACCCAGAGACCAGGGCATCTTTGAGGTATTCCTCCATGGCCTTGCGTTCTGGCTGAGAGAGTGAAAACAGTCTGCCACGAGGAGGGGTAGTCCCAGGGAGCAAGTCGATGGCACAGTCGTAGGCCCGGTGCGGAGGAAGAACGGCGGCCCTGCTCTTGCTGAATACCTCCTTGAGATCCCAGTACTCTGTGGGAACTTGAGATAACTCGGTGAGATCAGGGGGCTCGGCAGGAGACACAGGAGAGCTAGAGAGCAGACAAGAGGCATGGCATGCAGGGCCCCATTCCACAACCTGGCTTGTTACCCAGTCTATGCGAGGGTTGTGGCGAGTAAGCCAAGGAAGGCCTAGAATAACTGGGAACTCAGGTGAAGGAATCAGGTGCAGGGATATTTCTTCCTTGTGACCTTGAGACTGGAGGAAAACTGGAGAAGTAACTTGGGTGACTCTTCCATCACCTAACGCTTGGCCATCGAGGGCAGACACAGACAGTGGGACTTCAAGAGGTGCAGTCGGAATATTGATGCTTTGGGCGAAGTGAATATCCATAAAGTTCCCAGCCGCCCCTGAGTCTATCAAAGCTTGACAAGAGTGGACAGACTCACCCCAGGAGATGGAGACCGGGATGTAGATTCCTTGGCCAGGGAGTCCGGGAGAGAGGGTAGGCCCCGTCACAACCCTCCCTCGGCTGGACGGGGCGGTCCTTTTCCCAAGAGTTCGGGACATGATGCTCGGAAGTGACCAGGCTTGCCACAGTAGATGCAGCACTTGTCCCTCCTTCTGCGCTCCCTCTCAGATGCGGAGAGGCGAGTACGACCCACTTGCATGGGTTCTGGACAGTCACTGAAGGAGGTAGACGGTCTCCAGGTAGAGGTAGGGAGGCTGGGGGGGCTCAAGGCTTGGTGGCGTTCTCTCATCCTGTTGTCCAGACGAATAGCATGTGAGATGAGGGTTTCGAGGTCACTTGGGCATCCAATAGAGGCCAGACCGTCCTTGATGGGGTCAGACAGACCATGGTGGAAGGCTGACACCAGGGCAGTCTCGTTCCATCCACTTACTGCTGCGAGTGTTCGGAACGAGATGGCGTAATCTGCGACGCTTCCTCCTTGCCGGATGGACATGAGCTTTCGGGCTGCGTCGGTACTGATGTCTGCCTGATCGAAGACCCGAAGCATCTCTTCAGAAAACAGCTGGAAATCAAAGCACTCAGGTCCCTGTCTTTGCCAGATAGCAGTAGCCCAGGCTCGCGCCTTACCAGCTAATAAGGTGATCACAAAGGCAATCTTGCGGCGATCCGTGGTGTAGGTGGTAGGCTGAAGCTCAAAGGTGAGTTGACACTGGGTAAGGAACTCTCGGCACTCACTGTGCTTGCCGTCATACCTCTGTGGTGCAGGAAGGCTGGGTTCGCGAGGTGAAGAAGGCAGCATTGCAGGAGGCACTGGAGCAGGAGTGGGAGCTGGATCAGGAGCAGGAACTGGATCAGGAGCAGGAGATGCAGGCAGAGATGTCAGCTGTGCCAGGGTTTTCCCAATTTGCTGAAGCAGTTCCTCGTGGCGAGCGAGGGCCTCACGTTGGCTGGTGAGCGTACGTCCATGAGCGTCCATGGTTGCTCCGAAGCGTGTCAAAGCTGCCATAATTCCCTGAAGGTTGGCCGGGTAGACAGTTGAAGCAGCCTCTGCTGAGTCGGTCATGACGGAGTCTTTCTGTTAGGGTTTTGCTGGGATTCGAACCTGGTTCGTTGGTGTGATGATCCAGCAAACCCCCACTAGGCCACCAGGGGGATGACTCAAATGCAGAGGCGTGAGGCGGAAGTAGAAAAAGAATCAAAAAGGTTTATTTAAACTATATACACTATATACAGGGCAAAACAAAAGACAAAAAAAAACCAAAGAGTGTAATCCAAAAGAAAAGCAAAGTGCAAAAATACAAAAGCTAAGAAGATCAAAAAAACACAGTACAAAGGAAACTGGAGATAAACATAACAGCACAAAGACTCCGTGACAAGAGGACTGAACTCAGGGGTATAAATAGACAAACTAATTAAGGACACAGGTGAAGATAATTAGGCAATTAACACAAACACAAAACACAGGAACAGTGGCGGCCTCTAGAGGCCAAAATAAACACGACATGAAAAGGAAATAACAGCGGCCTCTAGAGGCCAAAACAGTCCTAGTCCTAACACCACTTTTACACTCCCCTGACTTCTCTCTCCCTTTTGTGTTACAGACGGATGCGTCGGACAGAGGGCTGGGGGCCGTTTTGTCCCAGCAGGTGGAGGGGGAGGACCGCCCGGTCCCTTACATCAGTCGGAAGCTGTCAGTGCGTGAGGGGCGCTACAGCACGATTGAAAAGGAGTGCCTGGCGATCAAGTGGGCGGTCCTCGCCCTCCGTTACTACCTGCTGGGGTGCCCTTTCACCCTCTGTTCGAACCACGCGCCCCTCCAGTGGCTCCACCGCATGAAGGATGCCAACGCGCGGATCACCCGTTGGTATCTGGCACTCCAACCCTTCAACTTCAAGGTGGTCCACAGGCCGGGGGTGCAGATGGTCGTGGCGGACTTCCTCTCCCGTCAAGGGGGGGGTAGTCGGCTGCAGGCCGGACGGGCGCCCGGCCTGAGTCGGGCGGTGGGGGTATGTGGCAGCGGGGGCGTGGTCAAGGGCCGGTCTGTGACAGGAGGGTGGAGTCAGGGAAGGTAAGTGGCAGAATCACTACACCTGACAGCAATTAACCTGTGTTTGTGTGTCTTCCCAGTGACCGCGCCCTATATGAGGAGGGAGAGCGAGAGCGGAAGTGGCTCATCCCTGAACCAGACGCCGGTTGTGTGTGTGTCTGTGTTAGAGCGATTATTGTTGTACTGAAAAGTGTGGCAATAAAGCCAAGTGTTAAACCTGATCTCTGTCCTGCCGTCCTCTGTGCTCCACCCACACATAGGGAACGCTACACAGAGAAAGTGGACTGGCTTTTTCCGGAAGAGGAGAAGAGGCGGAGCGAGAGGGTTGGCTTTTTCCGAAAAAGGAGAAGAGGCAGAGTGATTGGGTTGGCTTTTTCCAAAAGAGGAGAAGAGGCGGAGAGAGTGGATTGTGCGCGTGAAGCCAGAGGGTTGGCTTTTTCCGAAAGAGGAGACGAGGCGGAGAGAGTGGACTGTGCGCGTGAAACAAAATCAAGCAGTCAAAGAAGAAACGGAGCAGCAACGCTCAAGCAAAAAGGAGAAGATTGGAGGTAAACATTTTTACTTTTGCTTGCAATGGACAAGTCAAGAATCCTGAGGGATCCTGTACAATCATTGTGGAAATGAGACAAAGGGATATTTCCTCTCTTAGAGGAGGCTATAAATAGTATAATGCCGTGGATGGCAGGCTAATGTGGCCTACCAGCGCACTGTCAAGTAATCGTTCCCTATATCCACTAGGGAGGGCGGTTTAATTATTCTTCAAAAGAGCCCTTATTTAGTATTGCGACGAAAGTAGGAATTTATCATAACTACCAGGATAAATCGTTTGGGCGAGTCTTGTTGCGGTCCGGGGTCACCGCGATCAGAGTCAGCCGAGTCGCTGTCCGATTCCGAGGCTGCACGGTCAAACCAGTGAGCCACATTCACCGATTGCTTCGCAACGGCCATAGGTTCATACATATATGGTTTCACCTCTCGATATTCAATTTGGAGAGTTCCTACTTCAAAATCGCTATCGCTTTCAGACATTTTACACAACCTCTCACGACCAAAGTCCGTACACGTGTGCTCGGTTCGCAAGTAAACACAGAGCTGCTCCCGGTCTGTTCAGCTTGAATGACGTCATGACGTCAGTCCCCTGGCGGTGAAAGTGCGCATAAGTGAGATGTAAGCAAACCTTCGGAAATTGGACAAAACAGTATATTTTAACCGTTTTATTCAATTTTAGGGTGCAAATCAGACACTAGGAAGACTGAATTCGCTTTCTGGGTCGTTCTTCTAGACAATAAAGTTGATATTCTACGTTTCACCGCCGACCATTGCCTATGACCTTTATGTTTGATCGTTGTCCTATAAATTCACGTCCTGAACTGTTTTATTCCACTTGTACCACCAATTTTGACTTATGACAATGCTTTTTATCCATTTGTTGTTATGTTGTGGAACGTCCATGAATCAAAGAACGTCAAGGAACTCCTCCATCTTGAAGATCGTAAACTGACCTCTGACTGTTACAAAGCACTGACACTGAAGACTCCTTCCATAAATGCTACATAAACATCACCATCGAGAAAATTTCCCCATATTAACAATTACAATGTGTTTTTTTTAACTATTATTCTGAGCATCTGCGGGACAGTTTCCTGTGAATGAGCTGTTACTATTGGAACGATTATTAGTGCATTAATATAAATCTGAGTAAAATTAACCAACACCTTCTGACCAATCAGAATCCAGCATTCTTTCTTCAGATTCAGAGAGCTCAGAGCAGTGAATATGAGCTTTGTTTCAGACCGAGCTGTTCAGGCGACGCTTCCATGGTAGCCGTGATTTCAGAGCTCGGTACACAGGGAGCCTGTGATCGGTGGAGGAAAGCGGGAAAGCGCGCTGCGTTCACGCTGCGATGTGACTCACTGTACAAGCAACAATTAACCATTTGAAGGTAGCACAAACTTAATCACAGACTGTACGGAGAGGTCAGCGACAGATCACACAAGCTTTTTTTGCTCTCTCTCACTCACACACACATTTTATATAATATCTTGTGGATTTAAATAATCATCAGTGTTCATGTCAGAGGTTACAGATTTTCAGTGCTCTGCTTACACACTGGAGATGAACAAAATGCAATAATTATAATGATTAAAATATGTCAGGACAGTTATTAACAGTTAAATACTGTGTAATTACAGTAATTATGAACCCTGTTGATAATTTGGCTCATTGTGGATTGTTCTATTAATGCTGTTATTTTTAATTGTATTAAAATATTTTACCATTTTATCTTCAGTATGATTATTTTATTTATCTATCTATTTATTTATAGCCCTTTTATTGTTTAATTCTTTGTCTAATCTTTTCCAGAAAGCACAGAGATTTTATCTCAAACTGAAACATGGAGAAAAAATTTATTATTATTATTATGATTATTATTATTATTATTATACAAATGAATTACAGACCTGTTATCTGAGAAGGACTTAAATGCAGTCAGCTAAAAAAAATCATATATAATAATTATAACAATTAAAAAATTGAATGACTGTGGAGTTCCAGTAATGCAAACATGTAATTACACTTGAAGACTGATAATCTGAGGATTAAAATACAGTCAGAAAACCAAACGGCATAATGACCCATTATAAACAGTTAATTGGTAATTGATAATGTAATTATAATAAAGAATTACAGTCTCGTAAGCAACGAAAGAACAAAGTCTTGAAACAAAAAGCAACAATTAGCATTTCTAAATACTTAATTACTGTGTAATTGCTGTAGTTATTACCATGTAATTACACTAATTAAAGCAACCCTAGGAAGGAATTTTAATTTAAAATATCAGCATCAAATCATTTTCATGGTACATTGAATTGTAATAGGGAGAATGGCTTGTCTTCCATTCTGACTCCACGCCCAGTTCGCCAGTTATAGTGCTATGTAGCTCTGGCAGGGCGTCCCTGAGACCTCTCACGGAAACTGCGCAACACTTTACGGCAGGGGTCATCAAACTACGGCCCGCGGGCCGACTCCGGCCCGCCACCCCCCTTTGACCGGCCCCCCAGCCCCTCTGCCCCCCACCACTTGAACCGGGCCTATGAGGCAATCCCCAAAAGTGGTCATGGCCTATTTTTTTAAATTGCTTTTTGGCAAATAATAACATGTCTTCATCTTGTATTTTGTTGATTTTATCAATGAAAATTGATATTTAGTTATAAAATTAACTATTCATATTTTCCGAGGCGGCACGGTGGTGTAGTGGTTAGCGCTGTCGCCTCACAGCAAGAAGGTCCGGGTTCGAGCCCCGTGGCCGGCGAGGGCCTTTCTGTGTGGAGTTTGCATGTTGTCCGCGTGGGTTTCCTCCGGGTGCTCCGGTTTCCCCCACAGTCCAAAGACATGCAGGTTAGGTTAACTGGTGACTCTAAATTGACTGTAGGTGTGAGTGTGAATGGTTGTCTGTGTCTATGTGTCAGCCCTGTGATGACCTGGCGACTTGTCCAGGGTGTACCCCGCCTTTTGCCCGTAGTCAGCTGGGATAGGCTGCAGCTTGCCTGCGACCCTGTAGAAGGATAAAGCGGCTAGAGATGATGAGATGAGATGAGATATTTTCCGAATTTTCGTCATATGCTCGCGATCAAGCAGTGACAGTCAGCGCACGCGCAGAGAACTGTCAGTGTTCAGGACAGCAAAATGGCTAGCGGTCAGCGAAAAGCTGACAGAGAGTGCAGAGTTTTTAAAGAACAGTGGACCACCGATTATTTTTTCGTTCAGTGTAAGGACCGTGCAGTTTGTCCTGTATGTAAAGAAAGTGTGTCGGTTTTCAAAGAATATAATCTGCGTCGTCACTACGAAACCCGCCACAAAGAGTATGCTAGTTTGCAAGAGCAAACAAGAGAAGACAGGATTCGGAGGATGAAATGCGGACTGGCTGCACAACAGAATGTATTCCTTCGCCAAACCCAGATCAACCAGGCTGCTGTCCGAGCTAGCTATAAGGTAGCTCACCTACTAGCTGCCCATGGAAAGCCGTTTACTGATGGGGACTTTGTTAAAGTATGCATGCTTGCTGTGGCTGAGGAGGCGTGTCCCGACAAGAAGGATGCGCTCAACACGGTGAGTCTCTCCGGACCTACTATGACCGGGCGAACCAAAAATTTGGGGGACAACGTGTATGACCAGCTGAATGAGAAAGTGTCAGAATTCGAGTTTTTTGCTTTGGCCATGGATGAGAGCAATGACATGCAGGACACAGCACAACTGCTGTGATCTATTGATCAATTGCTCATATTATTATAATTTCACTGTTTTTTTAAATGTATTTATTTTATAGGCCTATTTATTTGACCTTTATTAAGTGCTGCACACTATTATTAATAATAATATCAACAGGCCTACCTACAATTTATAATTTTCCACTCACCTTTGCCAGTGTCAATCACCTCAACTAGGCAGATGTTTCTTACCTTGACAGCTTTGATGTTATTTTTATTAGAAAATAAATAAATGGAATATCTGTGGTATTTCAAATTAAAACAAAGTGTGAATCGATTACTACTTTTGCAAACCACTAGTAAAGATAAACAAATATGTGCCAGGAATCAAGTGTTGATATAGTAGTGTTGATATAGTAGTGGGGATGGCCGTGCCAGGCTAGTAATCTCTACTACACAATGAGGCCTGCTGGTGGTCATATATGTCTGGGTCATACGATTCTATGTTATATAGCTGACCCGACCCCGGCCCCCCATCACAGTCAGGAATGACAATGTGGCACCCAGAGAAAAAAGTTTGGTGACCCCTGCTTTACGGCATTTCTGCTTCCAAAATCGGCCGGCAACACTACCCAGAGAAATAAGCTAAATCAATATTCTGAGTACGGACATCATGGCAGTAGAGGTGAAGAGACCAAAGAAGACACTGTTGGAGGAAACGAGGAAGAGACAAAGAGAGCATGACTGAGCAAGAGACCAGACAAGACTAACTCTTGGGCTGGATTTTACTCATTGCTGAGAGCTAAGAGCGATAAACAGCTGCAAGACAGATACTGAGCTGGGCTGCTTTCTGCTGGACTAGTAAACAGTATTACATTAGCTACCTTGCTATGTGTCGTGTTGTTGCACTTGCTTGATGTTTAGCTGTGTTAGCAAAGTTGTCGAGTTGTTAGCATTTGATCATAAGCTAAGTCGGTCCATTTCGACAGAGGTTTAACCACGAGCTACATGTCGAGGTGATGTTAGAAAACTTGCTAGATAAAACTTGAACAGTGGGACTGGGAATAAGTGCTGTTGTGTTGGTGAGCTTGCCACCAAGTTTGCATCACTTTATGTCCGGGCCATCCAAGTTTTCTAAGGTTAATCTGGTTGACTGGCAGTTCTTTGTCTATTAGCATCCTCCAGCATTAGATATGTACTGTAGATGTTAGGATGGTTCTGGTGATGTTTGCTTAGCATGCTACTATTTCCAGTAGTGTGTAAACTTTGACTTTTAGTGAGGACATATAGCTAACAAGAAGGTTCTGGGTTCGAGCCCAGCAGCCGACAGGGGCCATTCTGTGTGGAGTTTGCATGTTCTCCTTGTGTCTGCATGGGTTTCCTCTGGGTGCTCCGGTTTCCCCCACAGTCCAAAGACATGCAGGTTAGGTTAACTGGTGACTCTAAATTGACCGTAGGTGTGAATGTGAGTGTGAATGGTTGTCTGTGTCTATGTGTCAGCCCTGTGATGACCTGGCGACTTGTCCAGGGTGTACCCCGCCTCTCGCCCGTAGTCAGCTGGGATAGGCTCCAGCTTGCCTGCAACCCTGCACAGGATAAGCGGTTATGGATAATGGATGGATGATATATATCTCTGAGCATGCATGTTTACTTCAAGACATCTGTCTCACAGCTAACAGGAAAACATTGACAATCTGACAGCAGAGTGTACATCCCTGCCATTGTTATTTATGACAGATTGCGACATAAGCTGTAACCTTATCAGTGTTATCCCTGACTCACGGAGATTCGTATTTTTTTTCTGGATGACAAGGTCATTTAATCTCAGTCCCGTCTCAGTCTAGCATGCAAATAAAAAAATTAATCTCATGACAAAATGAGATGTTTGGTCAGTCTTTGTCAATCTCACATCAGATAAGCCTTGAAAGCTTGCAATTTTGCAAAACTGTCTCAGCTAACATGTAATACATTACACGGCCCAATGTACAGTACTGTGCAAGAGTCTTAGGCCCCCATATATATATTTTTTAATACAAACTTTGTGATAGATTTCTGTTTTATGACTTCTACATTATCGAGTCAGTACAAAACATTTTAGAGTTCCAGATGTTCATTTTCCAGCACAAAATTAAACATTACAGGAAAAAAAAAAGTTTGCATCTGCACTGTAAAAAAAATCCGTTGTTTTTACGGAAAAATACTGGCAGCTGTGGTTGCCAGAATAATCCTGTTAAAAATACAGTGAAATGTAAACAACATTACAGAATAACTTGTACATTTCACTGGGATTCCATGTACAATTAATGATAACTAAATGTAAATTTTACAGGTATTCAATGTACAATAATCAATACATAACTGTTAATTTTATGGATATTCATTGTACAATAAAAAAGCATCTAGGAATGAATTGCAAGTGTTCTCGATTATTGGTTTTTGTGGCTCCAAAATGATGGTTACAAGCAATGATCTACTAGACAGATATTTTATTTGATTTAGAGTTTTACGAAATGTGCCGGAGAGCCTCTACTGACATTTTTTAATTTTTTTAACAAGGCAATGATGTAATTTTAACTATCACATTCTGTTTTAGTATTACAGTTCGTCTGTGTTTAAACTACAACAATTTGTAAATTCTACAAAAAAAATATGATCAATTCAACATATTCTTACTGTTAAATTAACAGTGGTATTTGGTTAGGAGTTTTACAGTATATTGATGTAAATTACACACTGCTTCATTGTTTTTGTATTTACAGTTTTTTTTACATCATGATTTTACATAAATTCACTGTTAATTCTACGGACATTTTTTACAGTGTGAGCAGTATATTACATAAGAGAGCACTTTTCAGATTAAAAAAGAAAACATAATGAAGGCTGCTGGGTTTTGGTGCAAAATTAAGGATCGAGTGTGACAAAGCGTCCAGAAGAACTGTGGCTGGTTCCGTAAGACGCTCAGTAAAAACTACAGCTCATTTCCTTATAAAACTGCACGCATTATACCGGAGACTGCTATTTTTTAAAGCAAAGGGTCGTCTCACACCAAATATTGACTTTTTTTTATTTATTATGGCTTACTGCTGTTTATAGCATTTTTTTAACCCTTTGGTGACTGACCCCTTGAACATGGTTCCTCCAGGAACGATGACGTTTCAGTCGTCAAGACAACGGAAAAACTAAAATACAAGAGCATTTTGTTTTGTGCACAAGAGCATTGTGACGTATCTTTCTGTTTTTGTATTTTAGTTCTTCTGTTGTCTTGACAACTGAAAAGTCATAGTTCCTGGAGGAACCATTTTCAAGGGGTCAGTCACCAAAGGGTTAATGTTGAAACATTTCATTTCATTTCATTATTTTTTAAGCCATTTTTGGTCAACAGTATTTCTTTACATGCGCCTAAGACTTTTGCACAGCACTGTATATTATGTGCGATATGTGCCTATATCATGTTGATTACACTTTTTTGTCTCTTTGACCACTGCTTGTGGCGTAGCTCCAGACCCAGTTTTGAGCGTTGGTTTCCCCAGGCCTTGGTCCGCTATGAGCGATACGTGTTTTGCTCGCTGTGGACTGTGGTGTGCTTGTTGCTCTCTTCAACATTGGGGTTTCCTAGAATAGACTTTTATTGTCATTGCAAAGTGGGGTACAATGAAATTGTGGGAGCTCTATTCAAAACAGTGTACAGAAACAAATAATAGAATAAAATCAATAATAAAATAATTTTAAAAACAGCATATAAAAGGTGGCATTTTCAATGTGCAATACAAGCTAAAACTTTGTGCAATACAAGCTAAAACTATTTTACAAGCTAAAATAGTGCATTGGTCCTTGTAGCAGGTGAAGGGGTGTGTGTGTGTGTGTGTGTGTGTGTGTGTGTGTGTGTGTACATGTGCATGTACGTGAGTGAATTGAATTGAATTGGGGGGCAAGGGTGTCAGTGATTGTTTATAGTGCGTATGGCTCAGGGGAAGAAACTGTTAGAAAGTCTAGTGATGTGCGATTTGATTGACCTGTAGCGCTTACCAGAGGGCAACAGTTTAAACAGGTGATGGGCTGGACGTGAGGGGTCAGAGGTTATTGAATTGACCCTTCAGAGGCAGTGGGACCTTGAGATATTGTCCAGGGAGGGCAGAGAGCAGCCGATGAGCAGCTGATGATTCTCAGCGCTTTGTGCAGCAATATTTCTGTGCTCACTTTGTGGATCCATGGCGTGGTGTTCCGGGCGCTGTTGCCTGGTGACATGGCGATGGCTGTACAGGCAGTGCGGGACTTTGGGTGGGACTGTGAGCAGCTACGCCACTGAAGTTACATCCTGACCTCTTTTGGTGGACCTTCCCCCCCCGTTTGTTTTATAATCGTAAAGCAACCTTGGGTGTGAGAAAGGCGCTATACAAGTTAAACTCATCATTATCCATCCATCCATCCATCCATCCATCCATCCATCCATCCATCCATCCATTATCTCTAGCCGCTTTATCCTGTTCTACAGGGTCGCAGGCAAGCTGGAGCCTATCCCAGCTGACTACGGGCGAAAGGCGGGGTACACCCTGGACAAGTCGCCAGGTCATCACAGGGCTGACACATAGACACAGACAACCATTCACACTCACATTCACACCTACGCTCAATTTAGAGTCACCAGTTAACCTAACCTGCATGTCTTTGGACTGTGGGGGAAACCGGAGCACCCGGAGGAAACCCACACGGACACGGGGAGAACATGCAAACTCCACACAGAAAGGCCCTCGCCGGCCACGGGGCTCAAACCCAGAACCTTCTTGCTGTGAGGCGACAGTGTTAACCACTACACCACCGTGCTGCCACTTATTATTATTATTACAATGCACATACTCCACATTCAAACACTTAGCAAACAATGTATATGGGCTGAAAATGCAAACAGCAAAACAAAAACCTTTCTTCTTATCCGCTGCCCAAACTTTGTTTGGGCAGGGGATATAGAAGCGGGTTCCGTCCATCCGTCCGTCTGACGGTCCAGTCACGTTTTTGTTTCTGGGCCATATCTTTAAAACTACTGAAGATATCTTCATGAAACTTTGTATACATATAAATCAACATGTGAACTGGTGCCTTTTGCTATTTTGGATTTTTGAAAAAAAAGTATTTTTCAAATTTTTACATAAAAAATAGATAGTTTCTAAGAGCAATGTTCGTTTCCGGAGCATATATCCAAAATTATTCATGATACGGATTTGAAACTTGGTATACATGTTAACAAGGTGATGTAGATGCGCCTTTTCATACTAAGAAATTTGAGAAATTTTAATTTTTCATGTTTCCATGGAAACAATTTCAGACTTAGTCTCTCAGGTTAGTCTTAGGGGTCGGTTTTGTTTCTAGAGCAGAACTTGAAAACTATGAGCGGTATGGTCTTGAAAGTTGGTATATGTGTTGATTAAGTAATGTACATGTGCCTTTTGATACTAAGAAATGTGAGAAATTTTAATTTTTAGCTCACCTGGACCAAAGATCCAGTGGGTTTATGCCATGGGCTGCTGAGGTCAGTGTAAAGAGGAAGGGTTGGTTTCCTGCAGCAGAACTTGAAAAATGTGACAAATAATATCTTGACCCTTGGTATATAGTTGGTATGTAGGGCGGGGGATATAGATGGCTCTGTCTTCTTGTTCATTTTGTTATGTTTGTGTTCATCTCTGATGTCACAATAAATAAAACTTTGCAGTTATATCAGTCGACATGGTTCTCTGGCTTCTGCCAGTGTTACGGTTCAACTTGTAAACAAACGCATGTGCACAGCGGTCCATCAGGGGCGCTCAAAATGTGACTTGTATTTACGTCAGTGGCGTAAAAGTGAATTACACTCCCTGATTATAGGGGGAGGCTAAGAGCAAAAAATGCCAACTCTCGTATTGGGGGTCTTTAAATCAACTCAATCTGAGAAGGGATTAAATATTGCCATAACCTAAATGTCAAATATAAATACTTCTTTAACACATAACTAAAGTGACATGTAATGAAATTGCAGTAATTAATTACAGCCTCAGAATATGAGAAGGACAAGTGCAGTATGCAAGCCAAATGTCATCATTAACAATTACCAAATGATTAACTACCATGTAATTACAGTAATTAATGCTACATACATAGTAATTAACACCATGTTGTTAATAAGAAATACAACAGACCATAACACACCTCTGCCTCCACTTAAATGCAGTCAGTAAACAAAATGGTCCAAATGAGAATTCATAAATATAAAAGGTTAGTGTGTAATTGCAGTAATTATTACCATGTAATTACAGTAATGAATTACAGAATGCAGTTGAGTTAAATGCGTCTCTCATTATAAATTCTGCTATACACATACACCAGGACACACACTAGGAAGGATCAAGTGATGTTCTGACAGAGATGTTATGTGGTTGTAATGACAGAAGGTCACAAACACAACCCAAGCACGCGCGCGCGCACACACACACTGTACCTAAAAAAAAGTGCTGATCATGCAGCGAGTGATGCAGTGAAAATATCCCTTCTCAGATGAACGCCAAGATTAAAAGAGCTCCTTAGCATCTTGTGAATTATTCATGAGACCGGGTGGTTGCTCTTTTATCACACACACACACAAATTTACTGCATTGTGTTTCAGAGACAGCTGGGTTTGATGTGCAAAGCCGCTCAGCAGTAATTAACATCTCACACACCTGTCAGATGGTGCAATTCCAGAACACGACCAGCAACCAAGCAACATGCAACAAATGCGATAATTGTGTGATTGCAGCAAAATTGCATTACTCTAGCTGTGAAATCTGTGTGTAGACATTTTAGTGCTTTTTCCTTCGAGTTTACACTGCAAAGTTTGGTTCCATTTTCACCCTTATTGTTACACATTATCCTGGTTGTCATGGTTTCCTTGGTTTCTGTGCAGACACTAAAGACGCATGCATATGTATATGGATATTTTTTGAAAATGTTATTTTTACACTGCAATTAAAAAAAAAAAACTCCATACAGATATTTTTTCAACTGCAAAAATTACTTGTATGTTTTCAAAAAAACTTCTCATCCATGTGTATACAGTATTTTGGAAATATATCTTTACCCCGATCCTTTACCATTCATATGTACAATATAAATGATTTTTTAAAAAATTAAAAAGGAAAATTCCACATGAATACAAATATATTTAAAAATATCATTTTTACTCCTGATTTTAGAAAAATACCTGCAACACAAATACAAATATTTTCATTAAAAAATTTTTTAATTCTCTATTATGATAAATAAATTTCCCATCCACAATACAAACATTTTTGAAAGTATAGTTTTTACCTGTTTGGTCAGTGTCAGAGTTGATGTCAGACTGCGCCCCTGAACAACACTTCAGGATTATGGCTCTGAGCTCCTGTGCCAGATCGGCATCAGAGTCGACACTGGACTGTGATCCAGAACTACTGCACCACCAGACAACTGTACCACTGCACCGGACTACTGCACTACTGGACTACTGTACCACTGCACCGGACTACTGCACTACTGGACTACTGTACCACTGCACCGGACTACTGCACTAGTGGACTACTGCACCACTGCACAGGACTACTGCACCATCGGACTACTGCACCACTGCACAGGACTACTGCACTACTGGACTATTGCACCACTGCACAGGACTACTGCACTACTGGACTACTGCACCACTGCACAGGACTACTGCACCACCGGACTACTGCACTAGTGGACTACTGCACCACTGCACAGGACTACTGCACTACTGGACTACTGTACCACTGCACAGGACTACTGCACCACCAGACTACTGAACCACTGCACAGGACTATTGCACTACTGCACCACTGCACATGACTACTGCACTACTGGACTACTGCACCACTGTACAGGACTACTGCACTACTGGACTACTGCACAGGACTACTGCACCACCGGACTACTGCACCACTGCACAGGACTACTGCACTACTGGACTACTGTACCACTGCACAGGACTACTGCACCACCGGACAACTGAACCACTGCACAGGACTACTGCACTACTGGACTACTGCACCACTGCACATGACTACTGCACTACTGGACTACTGCATCACTGCACAGGACTACTGCACTACTGGACTACTGCATCACTGCACAGGACTACCGCACTACTGGACTACTGCATCACTGCACAGGACTACTGCACTACTGGACTACTGCACCACTGCACAGGACTACTGCACCACCAGACTACTGCACCACTGGACTACTGCACCACTGCACCAGACTACTGCACCACCGGACTACTGAACCACTGCACAGGACTACTGCACTAGTGGAATACTGCACCACTGCACAACACTACTGCACCACTGGACTACTGTACCACTGCACAGGACTACTGCACTACTGGACTACTGTACCATTGCACATGACTACTGCACCACTGCACAGGACTACTGCACCACCGGACTACTGCACCACTGCACAGGATTACTGCACCACTGGACTACTGCACCACTGCACAGGACTACTGCACTACTGGACTACTGCACCACTGCACAGGATTACTGCACCACTGGACTACTGCACCACTGCACAGGACTACTGCACTACTGGACTACTGTACCACTGCACAGGACTACTGCACCACCGGACTACTGAACCACTGCACAGGACTACTGCACCACCAGACTACTGCACCACTCCACAGGACTACTGCACTAGTGGAATACTGCACCACTGCACAGGAGTACTGCACCACCGGAATACTGCACCACTGCACAGGACTACTGCACTACTGGACTACTGCACCACTGCACAGGACTACTGCACCACTGCACCGGACTACTGCACCACCGGACTACTGCACGACTGCACAGGACTACTGCACCACCGGACTACTGCACCACTGCACAGGACTACTGCACCACCGGACTACTGCACCACTGCACAGGACTACTGCACTACAGGACTACTGCACCACTGCACAGGACTACTGCACTAGTGGACTACTGCACCACTGCACAGGACTACTGCACCACCGGACTACTGCACCACTGTACAGGACTACTGCACTACTGGACTACTGCACCACTGCACCGGACTACTGCACTACTGGACTACTGTACCACCAGACTACTACACCACCGGACTACTGCACTACCACACCAGACTACTGCACCACTGGACTACTGCACCACTGCACAGGTTTACTACACCATTGCACCAGACTACTGCACCACTGCACCAGACAACTGCTCCACCGGGCTACTGCACCACCAGACTACTGCACCACTAGACTACTGCACCACTGCACCAGACTACTGCATCACTGCACCAGACTACTGCACCACTGAACTACTGCACCACTGAACTACTACACCACCAGACTACTGCACCACTGCACCAGACTACTGCACCACCAGAATACTGTACCACTGCACCGGACTACTGCACCACTGCACATGACTACTGCACTACTGGACTACTGTACCACTGCACGGGACTACTGCAGCACTAGACTACTGCACGACCAGATTACTGCACCACCGGACTACTACTGGACCACTGGAGTACTGCACCAACGCACCAGACTACTGCACCACTGTACCACTGGACTACTGCACTACTGCATCAGACTACTGCACCACCGCACTGGACTACTGCACCATTGCATCAGACTACTGCACCACTGGACTACTGTACCACTGCACTGGACTACTGCAGCACTGCACTAGATTACTGCACCACCGGAGTACTGGTGACACTAAATTTAAAATTTTTTGAATTTAAAAAGCAAAATGACAAACATGAGGTTTGATGTGTGAACTGATGAAGGGGTGGAAGAAGATGAAGAATGTGGTTTGTAGCACTGAAGCATTAGTTTATTTCCTGCTGCAGTGATTCATGAGAATTCCCCCTCATCCTGACTTTAATTATTTGTAACATTTCCTACAAAACAGCTTGTTGAAATTTATAGTCGTGAGCATAATGATATCTTATCATTTGTATATCATCATATAATCCAGCTGTGGTATAAACATTGTGACACATTTACAAACAGTAGCATTAATTCTTCCACAAAACCAAAATAACATGTTCTTTTTCTTCCTACAAGTGCAAAAGATTGATTAATTTTGCATGAAAGTCACTTCAGGAACAGGGAATATGACTGAAGAGCAGGTATTAATTTTGCAGAAGCCCGTGTCTGCCATTGGAAGAAAAAAATTAAACTCTTATTTTATTCAAGCTTCTCAAAATTATGCCTCCATATCTCATGATAGAGTGAACATTTCTCAAAATTATGATTTAATATTATTCATTGCACATTTGCAAGCATTAAAATAAAGCCTGTGGGACACTCTATATTTCTACCTCCCCATGAAATGGCTTCTTAGCCATTGTGATTTGCCTCTGTATGTTGGTGTATTTCCTTTGAAACAGGAAGTCAGAGTAACTCATGTTGAAATGCTTGACAACAGACAACACAACGCATCAACCCCAAATCTAAACACACCTGACAGTCACTTAGCGAGCTCGCTAAACATGGAGAATAGCGAAGAGATTAACGAGAGTATTTCACTGACTCTTACTGATACCCAGTGGCGTCGTTAGGCCCTATCATGCAGGGCTATAGCACCGGATATTTTGAGCCTAGCCCAGGGTATTTTCGCCCTCAAAAAAAGTAAGAGATTAATAGAAAACAACTGGCTGAAACAGACTGGAACTTGACTTGCAGCATCTGAAGATGCCTCCATCTTCAGATGCTGCAAGTCAAGTTCCAATCTGTTTCACCACTGTGCACCAGGAGACATAATTGAAATCTGTACAGTGCACATTCAAAATTTTGGTAACCGCCAACAGAACAACAACATTCAGAACCGGTTGGAAAATGACTTAAAAAAAAACAACAATCAACTATTATTGGATTTTTCAAGATGAAAACAGATGGTAAGTCATCGACCGTGGGTGTTTATATACAGTGGTGCTTGAAAGTTTGTGAACCCTTTAGAATTTTCTGTATTTCTACATAAATATGACCTAAAACATCATCAGATTTTCACACAAATCCTAAAAGTAGATAAAGAGAACCCAGTTAAACAAATGAGACAAAAATATTATACTTGGTCGTTTATTTATTGAGGAAAATGATCCAATATTACATATCTGTGAGTGGCAAAAGTATGTGAACCTCTAGGATTAGCAGTTAATTTGAAGGTGAAATTAGAGTCAGGTGTTTTCGATCAATTGGATGACAATCAGGTGTGAGTGGGCACCCTGTTTTATTTAAAGAACAGGGATCTATCAAAGTCTGATCTTCACAACACATGTTTGTGGAAGTGTATCAAGGCACGAACAAAGGAGATTTCTGAGGACCTCCGAAAAAGCGTTGTTGATGCTCATCAGGCTGGCAAAGGTTACAAAACCATCTCTAAAGAGTTTAGACTCCACCAATCCACAGTCAGACAGATTGTGTACAAATGGAGGAAATTCAAGACCATTGTTACCCTCCCCAGGAGTGGTCGACCAACAAAGATCACTCCAAGAGCAAGGTGTATAATAGTCGGTGAGGTCACAAAGGACCCCAGGGTAACTTCTAAGCAACTGAAGGCCTCTCTCACATTGGCTAATGTTAATGTTCATGAGTCCACCATCAGGAGAACACTGAACAACAATGGTGTGCATGGCAGGGTTGCAAGGAGAAAGCCACTGCTCTCCAAAAAGAAAATTGCTTCTCGTCTGCAGTTTGCTAAAGATCATGTAGACAAGCCAGAAGGCTATTGGAAAAATGCATTGTGGATAGATGAGACCAAAATAGAACTTTTTGGTTTAAATGAGAAACGTTATGTTTGGAGAAAGGAAAACACTGCATTCCAGCATAAGAACCTTATCCCATCTGTGAAACATGGTGGTGGTAGTATCATGGTTTGGGCCTGTTTTGCTGCATCTGGGCCAAGACAGCTTGCCATCATTGATGGAACAATGAATTGTGAATTATACCAGCGAATTCTAAAGGAAAACGTCAGGACATCTGTCCATGAACTGAATCTCAAGAGTTAGTGGGTCATGCAGCAAGACAATGACCCTAAGCACACAAGTCGTTCTACCAAAGAATGGTTAAAGAAGAATAAAGTTAATGTTTTGGAATGGCCAAGTCAAAGTCCTGACCTTAATCCAATCAAACTGTTGTGGAAGGACCTGAAGTGAGCAGTTCATATGAGGAAACCCACCAACAACCCAGAGTTGAAGCTGTTCTGTATGGAGGAATGGGCTAAAATTCCTCCAAGCCGGTGTGCAGGACTGATCAACAGTTACCGGAAACGTTTAGTTGCAGTTATTGCTGCACAAGGGGGTCACACCAGATACTGAAAGCAAAGGTTCACATACTTTTGCCACTCACAGATATGTCATATTGGATCATTTTCCTCAATAAATAAATGACCAAGTGTCATATTTTTGTCTCATTTGTTTAACTGGGTTCTCTTTATCTACTTTTAGGACTTGTGTGAAAATCTGATGATGTTTTAGGTCATATTTATGCAGAAATATAGAAAATTTAAAGGGTTCACAAACTTTCAAGCACCACTGTAGAATGGATCAACCATGTAACCTATCAAATTATGTTGATGCACAAAAATTACTCTGTGTAGCCTGGTTATGTTGAATTTACAGTGTAGGGTCTGTATGATTAGTGAGCTAGGCGAGCTCAAAAGTTCAAGTGGTTTAATGAGTATCTAAAGTGGTGGTCTATTTTCTCCGACTAAGTTTATTTAAGAGGTCAACAATAATTTCTACTCATGTAGACACTAATAGTTGCCCTGACATCATTCAATCATATGTTTTAATGCTATATGTGGCCGACGCAGAACCAGCCAGCCTCCACCATAGCCAGCCTTTGGCATATTAATAACATATAGGGATAAAATAGTTTTTTTTTTTTTTTTTGCTGCACAATATTAATGTCAACATAAATTTGTGTTGTCCAGACACCACAAATGAGCTGCTGCAGTTAACTGAGCCTGGAACCATTGGAGAAAATGGCATTTGTGTGTGTGTGTGTGTGTGTGTGTGTGTGTGTGTGTGTGTGTGTGTGTGTGTGTGTGTGTGCGCGCGTGCGTGCGTGCGCGGGAGAAACTTGGAAGACATATTTATATGTTCATAGTCTTGTGAGATGGGATGGCATCTGGGATTTTGAACGTTGTAATATAATAATGCAGCCTAAAATTTGTCTTTGTGTTCCTAAAGGAGAGATATGTGAGTGAGAAGTGATATATTTGTATTAAACTGATGATAAATTTTACTCGTGATATTTAATAGTCAATTGACACATGCGTCAGTTTCCTAAGACATTATGGGTGTTGATAATGGCTTAATAATAAGGAGACAGAAACTGAAGTGTAGTACATAAATTTAAAAAGTGCAGTGCAAAAATCAGTAATAAAGATGACATAGCCTTTGAATGTGTGTGGGTGATGATATTTCTTGTAAAGTTAGATATAACCTCCCCAACCTATCTATACCAATCTCCCTTAAAAATACAAGGCCAAGGAAAACCTGACTTAGTTTCTGATCTTTTCAACAGCTAGAAACGCCCTTGCTGATACCCTGACCCTAGAGATGAAGATGGTGTATAAGGACCGAATCACATTCTCGCTGTGTCTGAAAACGCTTCCCAAAAAGTTGCCCATTCTCCACACTCTTTGAAATGAATAAACTCCCACTGATTGTTTTCGTCACATAAGTGATGGTTAGAAAAGGGAAGTGTGTGTGGGAAGAAGCCTGGACAAAATAACCCTGACAAACTGTGGTTACTGCTCACAAGCTAATGGGACTGTTACTGTAACTGTAGACCATAAGATAAGATAAGATAAGATAAGATAAGATAAGATAAGATAAGATAAGATAAGATAAGATAGCCTATTATTATCCCACAAGGGGAAATTTACATTGTTACAGCAGCAAAATATCTCATCTCATCTCATTATCTCTAGCCGCTTTATCCTTCTACAGGGTCGCAGGCAAGCTGGAGCCTATCCCAGCTGACTACGGGCGAAAGGCGGGGTACACCCTGGACAAGTCGCCAGGTCATCACAGGGCTGACACATAGACACAG
Organism: Neoarius graeffei; assembly: GCF_027579695.1. NCBI lineage: Eukaryota > Metazoa > Chordata > Actinopteri > Siluriformes > Ariidae > Neoarius > Neoarius graeffei. The sequence continues at coordinate 40,743,362 of NC_083581.1, forward strand.
ACAACCATTCACACTCACATTCACACCTACGGTCAATTTAGTCACCAGTTAACCTAACCTGCATGTCTTTGGACTGTGGGGGAAACTGGAGCACCCCCACGCGGACACGGGGAGAACATGCAAACTCCGCACAGAAAGGCCCTCGCCGGCCACAGGGCTCAAACCCAGGACCTTCTTGCTGTGAGGCGACAGCGCTAACCACTACACCACCGTGCCGCCCCGCAGCAAAATATATAAAGAGAAAAAGATAAGACAGTTAAGGAGTACTGCAAAAGTACTAAGTAGACAAAAAAGGATTAATATATAGAAAAGAAATAAACTACAAATTTAGAGATAAAAAAATTAACAAATTTGCACAAATTAAATGGTTTGCAGATATATAGTTAACACAAGGTGGTATTGCACGTGCAAGTATTGCACAGGTATTGTTACCAGTATTACCCAGATAGCATTGCACAAGTAAGTAGGTATATTGCACAAGAGCCATTTTAACCATGTGTAGCTAGCAGTTCGCTGGAAAGTACTGATGCTGATAGTCAGTGCACACACTATACGTTCAGAGGGGTTTCTTTGGATGTAGAAGTGATCTGGACAGTATTGTTCATTATTGTGAGGAGTGACTGGTGCTGTGCTTGGTGAGGTGCCGGTTGTACAGTCTCACAGCAGTAGGGAGGAAGGAGCTGCTGTATCTCTCCTTAACACACCGCAGATGGAGGAGCCAGTCACAGTAGCAGCACTGGGCAGCTCCTTCAGTCTCCTGCAGTGGATGGGAGGTGTTCGCCATTAAGGATGACAACTTGGCCAGCATCCTCCTTTCCCCCACTACATCCACTGAGTCCAGTGCATAGCCCAGGACAGATCCTGCCTTCCTAATCAGTTTGTTCAGTTTTTTTCCTCTTTGCTGTTGTGATACTGCTTCCCCAACAGACAACTCCATAGAATATGGCTGATGCCACCACAGAGTCATAAAATGAGTTTAGAAGTGGACCCTGTACTCCAAAGGCCCTGAGCCTCCTCAGCAGGTGGAGTCTGCTCTGGCCTTTCTTCTACAGGGCGTGTGTGTGATCAGTCCAGTCCAGTTTATTGTTCAGATGAATGCCCAGGTACTTGTAGCTCCTAATGATCTCAATGTCCTTTCCCTGAATGTTCAATGGGGTAGGTGAAGAGAACTTCGTCCTGCGGAAATCCACCACTAGTTCCTTGGTTTTACTTGTATTGATCTGGAGGGAGTTCCGTTGGCACCAGTCCACAAAGTTCCTTGTCAGTTCTTTGTACTCACCATCATCACCATCTAAGATATAGCCCACAATAGCAGAGTCATCAGAGAACTTCTGTAGATGACAGGTAGTTGTATTGTATCTAAAGTCCGCAGTGTAAAGTGTGAACAGAAATGGGGCCAGGACTGTCCCCTGTGGAGCCCCTGTGCTGCAAAGAATGGTGTCTGACACACAGTCCTTTAGTCTCACATACTGTGGTCTGTTTGTGAGATAGTCCATAGTCCACGAGGTAAGATGATGGTCCACCCCTGCGCTCTCCATCTTACTCCTCAGAAGAGTCGGCTGGATGGTGTTGAAGGCACTGGATAGATCAAAGAACATGATTCTAACAGTGCTTCCTGCCTTTTCAAGATGAGAGAGAGCTCTACGAAGCAGGTAGATGACTGCATCTTCCACCCCGATGCACGCCTCTGGGGATGGGGCCTCCATTCCTTTTATTTAGTACACATTTTGCAATAGATATTTATTTTATGAATTCTGTATTACTGAGTCAGAACAAATATATTTTAGATTTCCAAACTTTACATTTCAGAACAAACATTCAGACCAAATGAGGCGAGAGCATCAAAATTCACTCTGCCTGCCCTTCCATTGACACTGGTGAAGTTCGTGGACGCTCTGTGACAAAGATGAAATAGGGGGTTACAAGTTCATTCAGAATGTTTGGTTTTGCAAAGTTAATTTAAAGGATCCACAAAGCAAACAGACACGTCAACTGGTATCTTTGTGCCGTCTGACCAGTTAACTTCACTTGAAATCTTTTAAATGTGATGGTATCATCGATCAATGAAGGAAAATAATAAACAATTATGATGATATGTTTGGGAAGCAAATACATTAATGATATAAACTATCCATCCATCCATTATCTGTAGCCACTTATCTTGTACAGGGTCACAGGCAAGCTGGAGCCTATCCCAGCTGACTATGGGAGAGAGGCGGGGTACACCCTGGACAAGTTGCCAGGTCATCACAGGGCTGACACATAGAGACAAAAAACCATTCACACTCACATTCACACCTACAGACACCAATTAACCTAACCTGCATGTCTTTGGACTGTGGGGGAAACCGGAACACCCAGAGGAAACCCACGCGGACACGAGGAGAACATGCAAACTCCACACAGAAAGGCCCTGGTCGGCCACTGGGTTCAAACCCAGGACCTTTTTGCTGTGAGGCGACAGTGCTAACCACCACACCACTGTGCCACCCCATGATATAAACTAATTAAAAGCCATTTGTGTTGTGCACTTTTGTTTGGATGCTAAGTGCCAAGTCAAATTTCAACATGCAGTTTTTAGGACGTTTACTAGTCTTAGTCGTTAATTTATATTAACATTACTTTGTGTGTAGTAGGACAATGGCGGGCTAGCGGCCCTTGCGCAAGAGCTTCCAAGTGCTCAACATACTGATACAGTTGTGCTGAAGGAACGGTGCCCCACTCTCTTTGTAGCAGCGGTGCTGAAGAGACAGCACGCCACAGCACCACTGCTGCTAAACAACATGCATATGGCTGAGGGGCGGTGACACCTAATACAGTACAGAGGATATAAAAAGGACATTGCCTTTCCAGTTGGGTGAGTTGGAGGATGGTGGGAGGAAGTCAAGAGTCTGTGCTGCTCTCTTTGTCTGCTGACAGATTCCAGTTCTGAAAACGCTCACCAGTCTTCGGACAGAAGCAGCTCTCCTCCCTGATGCCTCCCCTGAGCAGTGAAACCTCAACGGTCTCCAAGGGACATTATTATGCAAGAACAGGAAGATTCACCAGTGTCTTGCACCTTCACTTCCTTTTCCCCACTCCCTGCCACCTTTGTAAGTAAAAGAGCACTTGTGCTTTCCCACTGAACTTCCGTCTCCTGAGTCTGTGTCTGAGCCTGAGTGCTAGGGGGCACCACAGTCAAGTCAAAGTCCCTCTCATGCCAGAATCTGGTCTTCCCAGGCAGTCTAACCAACTCCTTAAGGCCGATCTCCATTTCGATAGCCCTCAGCCTCTTGCCTATACAGCTAGGGTTACAGTGGGGGGCTGGGGTGCCACAGTAGTCTATATTAAAGTAACTGTGAACCTGTTCCTGGTTGATGTTTAGTGACTGATTACTGTAAATGGTCAAATCAGTGTTGTTTTGAGACAATGAATTGTGTTCCTGCTTAAAAAACAACGGTCTAAAGTGAAAATGTTGCCTACAAATAGTGATGCAAACATGGACACATCATAAATAATGGGAAACCCACCACTGCAATTATTAATTTCTCCTCCATTGTACTTGGCAACGGTTTGAACAGAACCAAAATTTAAACAGTTGTGTTCTCTAGTATTCTTTACAGCGGAGCACTTCTAAATTCTGATTGGTTGCTGCTGAACCACGTCATAGCTCATTACCAAAAAGTTGCCTGAACTTCAACTTTATTCTGACGCCCCTACTGCCCAAGATGTGCCAATGGTCATGCCTCTGCTCACCACCAAGAGACACTGGCTTTCACAGAAAATGAAAGTCTTCTGGTCACTTTGACGCTTTCACCATGTTTGGTCTGAATATACCATAAGACTTCTACAGAGTACTATATAAAGTTCTAGAGAGCTTTTAATTAGATGATCATGAAGTGATGACTCATAATGAATCAGCAGCCATTTGCCAAGAACGATAAAATTACCTTCATAATATTTTTATTTTCATACTGGTGTCCATAACACTAGCTCTGAAATAAGAATGCTGATCTCAGAGACACTTTAAGGATTCATCAGATCATTAAAGGTGCTTAGCTTCCAAAATGGGATTCTACTTGGAACTCGTTCTGATACGGTTCCACCTACAAACTCGTGTCACCAGTGGTTCCATCAGTGTTTCCCAGATCTGCCTGCTGTCTCTTTTTTTGTTTTAATTCGTTTATTTCTTTATGTTTGAGACATGTCAGCTATGAAACATAGATTGTTTGGGTAAGTTTTACCTTAATGAACTATTAATGTAGCCTGAGGTTGCTGGGGTTGTGATCCAGAGGCCTGGCTAAAGGGATTTCTGTTCTCATAACAAAATGCAGAAAGAAAAAAAAAAGCTTTCGATTACGTTCATTATGTCTTATATTAAATATAGTTAGTTTTTTTTTTTTTTTTTTTTTCTTTTTTATCAGACATCTAATTTATTGGGTTTGTTTACCTGACATGTTTCGACGTACAACTTCCGTCTTCCTCAGAGTGTCACCGGATGTTAATTGGTGACGCATCTTTTATCAGCTGCTGTTTCTGAAGGCGTGGCCTTCCTGTCTGGTTTGACAGGTCGGTCACGCCTTCTACTGTCTGTTTGTCCCCTGCAAGATGGCACTCCAGGTGTGGGAGAGCATGTATGCTCCCTCATCCCGGTTGATGGTCCTCGGGCTTCGCTTACGGATCTCCATGGCCTCCCTGATCCAGCGCTGATGTTTGTTATCTTCTGTGCGGATGACTCTGGCATTCCCCCAGTCCATAATGTGATTTTCCCTTTTACAGTGATCTGTTATAGCTGACTTATAATTTTCCTGTTGTGCCTTTTCTTTTATTGTTCGGGTTTGTCTTGTAGCTGTCTCCTTTTCGCACTCTTTCTTATGTTCATGTTTTCTTGTGCTGAAACTCCTTCCTGTCTCCCCAATATAAGTTTTATTGCATAATTTACATGGAATCTCATATATGGTGTTGCATCTGTTGTCCGGATGTATTCTGTCTTTGGGATGCACCAGGATCTGACGGAGTGTTGTGTGTGGTTTGACAGGTGTGTTAACATTGTGTTTCCTCAAAAAAGAAAAAAAAAAAAAAAAAAAAAAAAAAAAAAGCTGTTTTAAAGCCCCACCCAGATGTATATGGATATTTGTGAAAAGATAATTTACACCATTTTGAATCAATGAACATTTCAAATGAAATTTGTGAATGACCAAAGTTTAGATTAGATGATTTTAGAAAAGCTGACCTCTGAATGTTGACATGTTTGATTTCAAATTTTTTTCATTTATTGCTTTATTATAAGCAGTGGCGGCTCCTGAATTTTTTTTCAGGGGGGGCAATTTTCCCCCGTTATGTCTACACGGATCATAAATGTCCACAGGACTGAAGTAAGTTGACCTAGGTAGCAAGTCAATAGTCAACCAAACCCAGAAAAACACCACGGTGACTGGAGCCCTCAGTTTCGTCTTTGCCTCGTAGAGCTAACTCGAACACTCCACAAAATTTCACGCATTGGGTGAGCCGGTTTAATATGTGCCTGTTCTTGCTCACCTCATCGTTGTGGCGGTGAACTGCTAGGCTGTAGCCCTCATCCGGTTGTGTAGCGATGTTCACTCTCCCAAAAGCCGAAAATTTCAGGCAGCTGCCCATGTGAATCTTTGATGACTCATGCTTTTTTATTTTCTCCGACAAATGATGCATGTCCGAAACTCCAGTGACCGTCCAAGCAGTGTTGTCCGTGGAGCCACCTCCAGGGTGGAAAAGTAAGCAGGGGGAGCAGAAAACCGCTGAGGCGTCCTCGCAGCCAGCTCGCCAGGATTTGCGCTGGGACCATGTTGAAGGAAAACCTCGAGTATATGATTCCCCCCCTTGTCGAAATTTGTTTTATGTTTAGATTTGGTCGAGGGGGTCCAGCTTGTTTTGTTGCCAATTTAGCTCGATTTGATCGCTGACTAAATGGAATTTGTTTTAAGGACCGCACTGAATTGCTTTCCGCATCCATAGACATATAAACATAGACGCCGCATTGAGCTGGGTGGCCCGTTGCTGGGATACGTCAGAGTGTCTGCCATATTTGATGTGGCAAAACTTCCCCGTAAACCAATGCAACTAAATGGACTGAACTTCATAAAGAAGATTCTACAATAATATTTAACTCGATGCCTTTTATTCACCCATTAAGACACACACGTATATATTTGGGAAACAAACAGGCATCAAAACAACACATATAACTTTTAATGTGATGGTTATAAATAGTGTGCGAAATACCCTGTACACTGCAAACTAGCCAGTCACCATACCGTAGCAAGCTACCAAAACCTGAGGCCAAAATAACCAACCTACAAGCAGGGTGCGATTTGTGAAAAAACCAGAAGGGGGGATGTTTTTTTTTTAAATCATGAAACGTCACAAAACTAAGGTAACAATAGGCTAACAGCTCAATAACATCCGATGATATCAAATGAATAACACTGTGGCAGCTAGATCCCGAAGCTGCCGCCAGGCGCCGCTAAAACTGCCATTTAGAATTTGAGCCGCCGCCAGCCAATAATTTTGTAAGCCAATTTGAGCCGCTATCTAATAAAATTTGGCTGAGCCACTAAGAATTGTGTACATCAAATAATGGGTTTATCCACATCATGAGCTACAAGAAAAGTGACACAAACATGATCAACTGTACACACTAGTAGTAACACAATAGAGACATATAGGCATACACTGTAGAGATTTAGAACTGATATCACAGCACAGACAGCCACCACAAGCTTGCCGTTGTGACTACCTGTCTGGCTTCCCGCCCCTCACACCGTTACCACGGTACACTGGGGAACCCGGGAACCCACCCAGAGCATCAATCGACTCCGATACCGACGAGATGGCTGCATTCTTTGCCGCTGCTGAGGGAAAGTGTAAAGGTATTTTTTTTTTGTTTGTTTGTTTGTTTCACATACTTCGAGATTGATAAAAAAAAAGTACTCCACCACTCTACTTTCATCATAGTAAGATAGCTGCCAGTCCCTTCACTGGTCATTGCTAGTGAGAGTAGATAGCTAGATGCCTTCCTCGAACAATCCAGATTAGCTTATTATTAGCATTGAACTACAATCTTGCTAGATTTATATTTACAATGAAGTAAGAGACCAGGGGACCTGTGGTAATTTGCTATTTATTCCCCCCATTTGTTTGATCCGTTCGCCCGGATATATGCCACACAGTGACGTCCAGTATCAGCCATTTGTAGCCATAAACATTTTGGTGGCTGCAGCAGCCATTAAGGTTTTGGCTGAGTCAGCTAGCCAGCCAATAATTTCATCAGCCAGCCATTATCCTGAAAACAAACAGCTTCGGGGTCTAGTGGCAGCGGGGGCGTGGTCAAGCATCGGTCTGTGACAGGAGGGCGGAGTCAGGGAAGATAAGTGGCAGAATCACTACACCTGTCGTTAATTATTGTGTTTGTGTGTCTTCCCAGTGACCGCGCCCTATTTAAGGAGAGAGAGCGAGAGCAGCGGGAGCTCTCTCCACAACTAGACGACTGATGTGTGTGCGTGTGTGAGAGTGCAGATAGAAGCTGAAAAGCTGAATAAAAGCGAGTGGTGTGAAATCAGTTCTGTCCTGCCGTCCTGTCACAGACCGATGCTTGACCACGCCCCCGCTGCCCAAACACTAAATGAAAACGAACACTAAACCAGAGATAGTAAATTCATCTTCCTATCTCTCTGACTAAATACACGAACACTAACACACAACAAAGTTCGCATTGCTTGTCGCGTTGCTGTGATGTTTCTCTCGCTCCGGATTAAATGGACAGTGACTCGAAAATCACTAAAATACATGAATACTAAATGAACAGTTTGCTCTGATGGCGCAGTTCATGTGGCCTTTTCTGCTTTCCCGTCGATGCGCTATCCGCCGCGTTTCGCCCTTCTTTAATCCACATTTCTGCGAATTTCTCAGCAGGGAAGGAACGCACGTCTGGCCCATTGACAGCGAGGAAAAGAAGGCTGTCAGTGTGGATACACATTCATTCTGTTGCGCTCATCAGTAAGGATGTGATTCATGGCGCTAAATCCACGTTCACACTCTGGATATTGTTATTATCTACAATGGATCTATTTGCTGGGGACGTTCGTGAACATCAAAGCTGCCACTTCGGGTCATTTTGAAAGTGAGTGCAATGTAGACCATAGTCTACATTGTCTACTGTGTCACAACATGCCTGTCATGTCAACTTTTTTTTTGGTTTGTTTGTTTTATTGATGGGGTTGTCCCCGAGGATTTTTTTTCAGCAGAGATAAAAACCAGAGGGGGGGATGATCCCCACCATCCCCCCCAGCAAATCACACCCAGCCTACAAGACTGAATATGATAAATGATGGAAATAGTGGAAAAACTGGAAATAGTGAATGAAAATAAAAACGTACTGTTTTATTTATTGAGTCACCACACAGACCTACTCTCGTTGAATAAAGTGAGCTGAATGACCGCCAAACTGAGTTCGGCCAGGTTCTAACGTCATACCAGAACAAAATACATCACTGATTCCTTCACATTCAGAAAGGTTAAAAACATTCATCATACGTTCAAAAACGTTCATCATAGTGTGGCACTGTATTATCTAATTCTCACTGCTTATAACTCTACACCTCCCCGGTGGAGATGAGCTGGGAAACTGAAGACTGAAGGAACAGTATTGAAAAGTATTTTTCCAGTCTCACCTGTGAAAGGTAATCCCATGTGATCTCGTTTGGATGGTAAACCTGTTGGTACAGTTAAACGCAGCACATGAATGAGGCATCTTTATTCTCGGCTACTGTCTAGACGCTATACCAGAGACGGTTGAAGAATCTCCACTTTGCCATATCCAATATGGCGGCGAGGATGACGTATGATTCTACGCAGAATGTGGCGTCTATGTTTATATGTCTATGTCCGCATCCATCTCACCTCAGAAACTGAGCGGATCGAACGCAACTTTGCTGCGCTTCGCAGTGACGTAAGCACATTAGGGCAAGCCCCCCCGGAACCCATAGAGATTGCATTGAAGTGTCAGTCAGGAGAAAAAAAAATATATTAACATGGGACTCTATCAGTGAACTCTTGGGCGATTTTCAGCGTGACTGAAATCGCCCCAAAAGGGGCGGTACTCTAGAAGCAAGACCACCTTGATTGGACAATGATACCCAGAGACAGATTAAAACGGCCTCGAGCAGCACTGGTGAAAGTTTGTCTTAAAAAAAGAAAAAAAACTTTTTTTTTTTCGTTTTGGCAGTGCGTCGCCCAATCGCCCTTATGCACCAGCCGCCCTTGATTATAAGTCAAAACAACTTTGGTTTATATTTACATCAAAGTCATACATGCTGTACTGCTCCTGACGATCCACAACATCAATGAATGTAACTATAATCGGATAAAAATATAATGTCATTCATTAATAAATACTCATTTAGAATTGTTGGCAAGTTGCAATCTTGTAAAGAGGAATAACCCACTTTGTGACAGGCATGCCATTGCTTATTTTCCTATAACAGCCGTGTTAACTTCATCGTATTTTATTCCTTACATTGCTACCACAATTCCAGAACAATTATTGCCCCTTTAATCATGTTTTGTACCTGGCATTGTGTGCTCTGGATTTAAAGGTGAAGCTGAAGTATATTCTGGACTATAACTGTCAGCTTTATATGAAATGAGAGCATAACCTCAAAAATACGACCTCGTAAAAATCCTCAGCATGAACACTGGCTATGACGTATTGTCAAAATAATGAGTCACCGAGGAAAGCCGAAGGAAAACAAATTAGCAAAGCGCGCAAGGGAAGAGGGAGCTGGGTTCGATCTAATGCCCCCTTGGTAGTAATTCGGATCATGATGCAACGGGGGCAGACGGTGCGATCGGGTTTATTGTGAGGACAGCTCAGGAACGCTGCAATAAAAGTGCTGCACAATTATCCCAAGCTAACCTTGACATATTCCCCTCTTTACAGAAATGCTCCCTCACTACATCCGCTAAGATTTAAAAGCAACTTCTGTAGCCTTGAGCAGCGAGTCTCATAAATAGCAGCTCAGCAGGCTCTTGGCTTCAGTCAGTGCTCAAACACTTAGCTGTAATAGAATCCACCATCTTGAGGTTTAAGAACAGTTTACGCTCTTTAAGAAGAAAACCCCGGACCTCAAACTGCTTACGTTTATTGTCTTTTGTATCTTTTAATTGTCGCAGTATGCATGTCGGTATACAAAGCTCTTCTATGCAATTCCCAAACACAGATGCTGATATGACTCCGCAGTCATTGTCAATTCGAGAGAGAGAGAGAGGGAGAGAGATAGCGCTCGTGGTAATTTCCTCTCTGACAGATGATGATCATCATCATTACACTCTGAAGCTGACAGGAAATGCAGCACTACACTGCTGACAGCTAACATGGGGCGAATGCTTTTCTAAAAAAAAAAGTTTCAGCATTTGCACGCGGTTAAATTTGCATTGAAGACTGTACTCCTGGTTTATTTCCTGAATTCATACATGTCCTATTTTCCTTGTTAACCTCTCCCAAAAGCAACAGTTCCACACCTTGATTTTGTTTCTTGGGATAAGATTTTAGTTTTGTCTTCTTTAAACTCTCTCAAAAAGCAATAGAATAACACGTGTAAAAATTGTAGACGGAATAAAAATCTGCTGTTTCTGCTTCCAGTTCATCAATTTTTGACTCAGTTTTTTGCAATAAGTCTAAACCTTTTCCAAAACCAACAGAATAATGAAGTCTTACGTTTGAGGAATGTTTTCTTCCCTCTTCATTGTCTGGATTCCCAAAGTTCCTGCTTCCTATTTTTCCTCAGTTTGTCATGATAAGTCTCATGTTGGTCTCATTAAACTCCTCCAAGAAGCAAACCAAGTTCAGCGAACATCGCTACAGTGACCCAGATTAGGAGTGTAGATTCCTCCTCTACAACATCTGAAGGATCCATCCTTTTCTTCCCACTTACTCTACTCAGCTCCTGGTCCAAGCACTGATCCTCTCCCACTTGGACTACTGCAACTCTCTCTTTGCTGGCCTTCCAGCTTCTGCCATTAGACCCTTACAGCTCATCCAGAACGCTGCAGCTCACCTGGTCTACAACCTCCCTCGTTCTTCCCATGTCACCCCTCTGCTTGCCGACCTGCACTGGCTACCTATTGCAGCTCGCATCAAATTAACATTACATTACTCTCAAGGGGTTAGGGCCAGCATACCTCCAGAGTCTGATCCACCCCTACACACCAGCCAGATCCCTATGCTCCGCTGCTACTGGTCGCCCGGCCCCTCCTACTCTCCGCTCCTGCCCAGCCCGCTTAAGACTACTGTCTGTCCTGGTTCCCCATTGGTGGAATGACCTTCCCATTGAGGTCAGAACTGCTGACTCCCTGACCACCTTCAAGTGCAGACTGAAGACTCACCTCTCCCCTGCTTCCCTGCCCACTGTAACTGCGTTTCGGTCTAGACCAACCCAGGCTGTGTACTGTCTAGCCTGGGGTGAACCATTTAGGTCTCGATTTAGTTGTACTTTATATGGTTGAATTGCTTTCCTTGGCTGTTTGTACCAACAGTCGTTGGTACTTCAACAGAACATTGCACTAAGTATTACTGTCACTTGTTCAGCTGGCACGAGAACTTTCTTTTCTAGAAGTTCAGCACTTCATGTACCTGACTTAGAGCATCTGCTAAATGCCATATAATGTAATGTAATAAAGAACTAATCAAATACAGACGTCATGATTTTGTAGAGAAAAACTGTGGAATAATATTTCCTGGATTCCCAAAATAGCCTGCTTCCTGTTTTCCTTGGTTCCTCCTTTTTGCAATTATATGAGTCATCACATGTTTCTTGGGATTAGTCTCATTTTTGTCTCATTAACGTCTTCCAAAACCAAAATTGTAAAAAAAAAAAAATGTGGTAGAATCACCAGGAAATATCAGGGCCCGTGACCACCCACCCCCCCCCCCCACCCCCCCCTGTCAGACCATACATTTTTTCAATAGCCGCATAAGAATATTAGAAAAGCGCCCACTGTAATTTTTCTAACATTTTTTTAAAAACAGATTGTCACCTCAGCCTCATTAGGGTTTCTATAACCTTGTATGGACTTCCTGTGGTTTGGGCGCGAAAACCCAGTTCTGCACAAGTGCAACACAATCGCACTAGAAAGCATGGTCAAGCTGCCAGTGTAGCTGCGGTCTTTTTAGTTGCGAATTACGAGTATTTCCTCTTGTGTTAATAATTCGCCATGTCAAAACAAGCGAAACTTTCCTCCTTCTTTCGACGCGAAGAGAGGTAAGCAATTTATTATATATTTTTTCCATCAAAGTTGCATTTTGTGGCTTCGAAGCTAAGTTTTAGTGCCGTTTCTAGAACACAACATCAAGAAAACGTGGAAGAAACAGCAATAATGGAAGAGCCGGTGTTCTGTAAAGTTATCCTACCTCTTGGATTTGTCCTACCAAGCCTACTGCACATGCGCAGAACACATGACGTCATATGTTGGAATTTGGACCGAGTTTTGTCCTACCGATCAGCTGGGCTGATAGAAAATCGGTGAGTATTTCACGCATTTGCTGATTTTTATGTTTTGTGCGTATTGGTCGAGTCTTTGGCCGAGTCAAATAATTTGTAATGACTTGTTTTGAATAATAAAACGGTCTGTATGAGAACTTGCTAATTCTGTAACGCAGTGGGCACTGTGCAGTCAAAGTTATGACGGAGCATCGTTTCGTTTGTTTATAAATACTGTATTTTATACGTTTCTGAATTGCAAATATGCCTACATTACGCATTACAAATGCGTGAAATACTCACCGATTTTCTATCAGCCCAGCTGATCGGTAGGACAAAACTCGGTCCAAATTCCAACATATGACGTCATGTGTTCTGCGCATGCGCAGTAGGCTTGGTAGGACAAATCCAAGAGGTAGGATAACTTTACAGAACACCGGTTTCTAAGCTACCTAAAACTAGCAATGGTAATTATTTTTTGTTACATATTTTTCATAGTTCTATTCGAGTACCAAGTCAATTTTTTTAATCTGCATTAGTTGAGATCTGCATCGGTTGACTAGGGTAAGGTGTTGAGCCGCTATCCATACACTGTCGGATAAAGCTGATTTGGCCAAATCATTGTCTGACATCTCAACAGCTCGCAACATGAGATGAAAGAATGATGCAAAGACCACGTTATTTTCTCAAATGTATTCAATGTCTCATCTCATCTCATTATCTCTAGCCACTTTATCCCTCTACAGGGTCGCAGGCAAGCTGGAGCCTATCCCAGCTGACTACGGGCGAAAGGCGGGGTACACCCTGGACAAGTCGCCAGGTCATCACAGGGCTATGTATTCAATGTATTTTTTTCATTTACAAACCTGCAGGTATGTACTCAGGCTGCCACTCAGTGTGTGACCCCCCACTTTGAAAAATCCTAGCTACGCCCCTGGACGGTGACCGCTTGTTTTCTTCTTCTGTTACTTCCTAGATTTCCAAAGTTCTTCCTTTTTCTACTTTCCTCAATTCCTCATTTTTTGTCTCTGTTTCTTGGGATAAGCCTGCTTTTTGTCTTGTTAGGCTTTTCCCAAACCAACAGAATAATGATGTTTATGATTCTAGAAAAGCTGTGGAAGAATGTGTGCTGGTTTAAAGCTTGGACACGATTAAGGTTAGTTTGAGAAGCATTCATTAATTATTGTTTTACTTCCTGCTTTATTCCTGGACTCCCAAACGTCCTGCTTCCTATTTTCCTCGGTTCGTCATATTTTTGTTACTATCAGTGTTATCACATGTATCTTGGGATTAGTCTATTTTTTTATTTTATTAACCTTGTTCAAAACCAAGGCAATAACGAGGTCCATTCATCCATTATCTGTAGCCGCTTATCCTGTTCTACAGGGTCGCAGGCAACCTGGAGCCTATCCCAGCTGACTACGGGCGAAAGGCGGGGTACACCCTGGACAAGTCGCCAGGTCATCACAGGGCTGACACATAGACACAGACAACCATTCACACTCACATTCACACCTACGGTCAATTTAGAGTCACCAGTTAACCTAACCTGCATGCCTTTGGACTGTGGGGGAAACCGGAGCACCCGGAGGAAACCCACGCGGACATCATGCAAACTCCACACAGAAAGGCCCTCACTGGCTGCTGGGCTTGAACCCAGAACCTTCTTGCTGTGAGGCGACAGTGCTAACCACTACACCACTGTGCCGCCCACAATAATGAGGTCTTGTGATTAAAATATGTATAAGAATTGGTGCAGGTTTAACATGGTTAAGGTTAGCTTGAGGATTGCTAGTAATCCTTCTGTGTCATAGTTACTTCTTGTTTTCTTCCTGGTTTATTTCCTAAATTCCAAAAGTTCCTTCCTGATTCCTCAGTTCCTCATTTCTGTTCAAAATTATGAAAGAATTTGTGCATGTTTGAAACTTAAACATGGTTAAGGTTACAGTGGTGCTTGAAAGTTTGTGAACCCTTTAGAATTTTCTATATTTCTGCATAAATATGACCTAAAACATCATCAGATTTTCACACAAGTCCTAAAAGTAGATAAAGAGAACCCAGTTAAACAAATGAGACAAAAATATTATACTTGGTCATTTATTTATTGAGGAAAATGATCCAATATTACATATCTGTGAGTGGCAAAAGTATGTGAACCTTTGCTTTCAGTATCTGGTGTGACCCCCTTGTGCAGCAATAACTGCAACTAAACGTTTGTGGTAACTGTTGATCAGTCCTGCACACCGGCTTGGAGGAATTTTAGCCCATTCCTCCGTACAGAACAGCTTCAACTCTGGGATGTTGGTGGGTTTCCTCACATGAACTGCTCACTTCAGGTCCTTCCACAACATTTCAATTGGATTAAGGTCAGGACTTTGACTTGGCCATTCCAAAACATTAACTTTATTCTTCTTTAACCATTCTTTGGTAGAACGGCTTGTGTGCTTAGGATCGTTGTCTTGCTGCATGACCCACCTTCTCTTGAGATTCAGTTCATGGACAGATGTCCTGACAGTTTCCTTTAGAATTCGCTGGTATAATTTAGAATTCATTGTTCCATCAATGATGGCAAGCCGTCCTGGCCCAGATGCAGCAAAACAGGCCCAAACCATGATACTACCACCACCATGTTTCACAGATGGGATAAGGTTCTTATGCTGGAATGCAGTGTTTTTCTTTCTCCAAACATAACACTTCTCATTTAAACCAAAAAGCTCTATTTTGGTCTCATCCATCCACAAAACATTTTTCCAATAGCCTTCTTGCTTGTCCACGTGATCTTTAGCAAACTGCAGACGAGCAGCAGTGTTCTTTTGGAAAGCAGTGGCTTTCTCCTTGCAACCCTGCCATGCACACCATTGTTGTTCAGTGTTCTCCTGATGGTGGACTCATGAACATTAACATTAGCCAATGTGAGAGAGGCCTTCAGTTGCTTAGAAGTTACCCTGGGGTTCTTTGTGACCTCGCCGACTATTACACGCCTCGCTCTTGGAGTGATCTTTGTTGGTCGACCACTCCTGGGGAGGGTAACAATGGTCTTGAATTTCCTCCATTTGTACACAATCTGTCTGACTGTGGATTGTTGGAGTCCAAACTTTTTAGAGATGGTTTTGTAACCTTTTCCAGCCTGATGAGCATCAACAACGCTTTTTCTGAGGTCCTCAGAAATCTCCTTTGTTCGTGCCATGATAGACTTCCACAAACATGTGTTGTGAAGATCAGACTTTGATAGATCCCTGTTCTTTAAATTAAACAGGGTGCCCACTCACACCGGATTGTCATCCCACTGACTGAAAACACCTGACTCTAATTTCACCTTCAAATTAACTGCTAATCCTAGAGGTTCACATACTTTTGCCACTCACAGATATGTAATATTGGATCATTTTCCTCAATAAATAAATGACCAAGTATAATATTTTTGTCTCATTTGTTTAACTGGGTTCTCTTTATCTACTTTTAGGACTTGTGTAAAAATCTGATGATGTTTTAGGTCATATTTATGCAGAAATACAGAAAATTCTAAAGGGTTCACAAACTTTCAAGCACCACTGTAGGTTGGATCACTCAAAATTTCCTGAGTCACAATTACTATTTGTTTTCTTTGTGGCTTATTTCCTGGATTCACAAAGCTCCAAACTGTTTTCCTTAGTTTATCATTTCTGTGTCATTAGCGTATTACAAAACGCAACAAGGTTTTACAACTCAGAATTGTACAAGAATATGTGCAGGTTTGAAGCTTAAATATGATTAAGGCTAACACTTATTTGCTAGCAAAAAAGAAAAAGCATTTTTGTGAGATCAACACATTCACAAACAAATCTGCTAACTTTCACAAACACATTTAATTGTTGTATTGCATGCAAACAGAGCAGCTTGTTGTCATGTTATAGTAACACAACGTCCTCATTACGGTCCTGCTGAATCATTTAGCCTGCGGCCGGCTCACAGAGGACAGCCACTCGCAGGATATGTCCTTGCTATCCGTTACATAACCGCGTCCACTCACTGAAGTAAACACTCCAGCTTTAAAAACGCTAATAGACGCAGCAGGAGTGTGAGGCTCTTTGGTGTGTCTCGTTCCAGAACGATAATAACAATCTAAACAGCGTTTCAAACTGAAAATCATTTATGATGTTCTGCTCAGATGTAATCCACAAAGCACATTACAATTAATTAGGGGATCTAACTACCGGATAATTGTGGCCCACAGATCTCAGAAGGAAGGCACTAAATTAATGCTAACATATTGAAGTGCTAGTGCAGGTGCTCTTCATTCAGAATTCATGTTCGAGACTGTGATTATACATACTCATGTTAATGCAGAGAGCTGAGATTAAAACATCTAAGGGATTTAGTGTGGCCTCGAGGGCCTGGAGGAAAAAGCCGGTACACAAGATCAGAAAAAAATTACAGCTCAATAATCTGTAACAATAGCGAGGTTCTATATTACAGTGACTTTAACAACCAGTCTACTCATACTTATACCTACTTACAATATCCAGACACATGGTTAAGGGTGTAGCACAAAGATGCTATCTTTATCTGTGTCTGTTTAATTCTTCAAGTATCTCTATCTATATTAATAGGGTAGTCACACTAGAGGCGGAATGAGCCGGAATGCTGTCGGAATGAAAATTCTTCATATATTCCGGGATATTCGAAGTGCATTCTAAAAATTCTGACTGCATTCTGAGTGCATTCCAAACATTCGGGCCCATTCTTGTGGCCGGCCCGAATGTTTTGCTCATGCTCAAAACATTCGAGGTGCATTCGAAGAGGAGAAATATCAAACGGCATTCAAAGTGCATTCTAACTGCATTCTAAATATTCTAACGGCATTCCAACAACATTCGAAACATTCTGATCGCATTCGAGGGAAAAATCGAAATGGCAAGCCACTTCAAATCCTGCCAGAATGTCCTGAATGTGCCTCGAATGAGCCGGAATGCCGTCGGAATTTAAATTCTTCGTATATTCCGGGATATTCGAAGTACATTCTAAGTATTTGAGCTGCATTCTCTTTGAATTCTTAGACGTTCGAAACATATTCGGCGGCTATTCAGGGAGCGTTCTGACTGCATTTGAGGTGAATTTGTACAGCATTCGAGGCACCTTCCGACCAGACTTTGGGTGGTATTTGGGCAGCAATCAAACCGCACTCGTACGGCATTCGAAGTGCATTCTTAATATTCTTACTGCATTCTAACAGCATTCTAGGTCTTCCTACTGTGTTCCAACTACATCTGAACTGCATTTGAAAGCTAATACACCTGGAATGTGCAAGAATCATTCGAGGTGGGTTCGAAGCGCATTCTAAGTATTCGAACGGCATTCTTACAAAGCTGTAAGAATGTTGGTCAGTTTGAAATTCCCGCCCGAATGTGGCATGAATTTTGAAAATTTTTTTCATTCCGGCTGGTTCTGCTTGATTCCTGCTAATTCCGAATAAGTGTGACGGGGGCCTAAGATTTAAACAGGAAGTAGGTATGACCTAAACCAGAATTTTATGTTTTCTTTTACTCTGCTACTGTTCTCCTGGAAACAACATTAACCCAAATGAGTAATGTTTTAAGGCCAATTTATGCTGACAACCCAGTCCTCGCAGATAGCGTCGCAGACAGTGTCTGCGTAGCCCCCCCACCTTCGCAGACGCTCTGCGCGCACCTCCCAAAAATTGTGACCACCGCAGAAGCCTCGCAGACAGCGCCGCAGACAAGAGGGCTCTGATTGGTCCACTCTACATCCGCTGTACACGCACTTCCGCTTCCCTACTTTCCCGGTTTGGTTTGTTTTCACGACCGCCATTTTTAAAAACATGAGCGAAGATGGAGCAACATGAAGAGTGGTTGATTGAGGAAGTACGTACATCTATACGACTCCAGTTCTAGTCATTATAAAAAAAAAAGTTCTAGTTATTATAAGTAACCGGAGGATAAACACTCCACTAACCACACCCACCAACTACTCCTAGCGACTTCGCGCCCCCTTGCATTGTGCCGGTGAATAACATCGCGCACACCTATTATCCCCGCTCAACAATAAATTACAACTGTCTGCGAAAAGCTATTTGCCAAAGCCTTGTCGCACGAGCATGCAGAGGCCTTTATTCACAAACCATAACAACAAACAGCAATTTTGCAGAATGAATTCAACTCCTGAACTTCTACAGTTCCTCAACCTCAGCTACATCACGCGAGTTTATAACCAGTCTCAACCAGATGCTTTGTGGAACTTTCTGGAAAAAGTTCTATTTAATGTGACAGAGCAAGTAAAGGAAAAACAACAATGTCTTTCCCAAAGTAAAATAATAATAATAATAATAATAATAATAATAATAATAATAAATGTTGTTTATAGTTGACAGCAATAGCTACCTAATAATGTTTTATCAGATTTACCTGGGCATGCTGGGATACGGTGCTGCTGCGAGTTAAAATGGTGTCCATTTCATTGTAATCAATGCTGTGTGCAAGGGGCTTTCTTCCATCTACAAAATAGTGCACATATCAGGAAGTTTTTGTTGTTGAACACAACAGAGATCCTTATTCATGCTTTCGTGACATCGAAGGTTGACTCGTACAATGTGCTTTTCTTTGGTTTGCCAAAGTATGAACTTCTGAAGCTTCAACCTGTTCTTAATTCCACTGCTTGGTTTCTGACGTATACACGCAAATTTGACCGTCAGTCCAATACTTAAGCAGCTTCATTGGTTACCAGTAGATTAGATTAGATTAGATTAGATTAGATTAGATTAGATTAGATAACCTTATTTGTACCCAAAGGTAGATTTGGTGTGCAGCCAAGTGATCTCCACTCATACAAAAACATTTAAAACAAAGGACACACTTAACATACAAACATTTAAAATATTACAGAAAAATGTTTAAAAACAGTAAACATTAGACAGTACCAAAGTAGCGCATCCTAGAGTGACATAGTGTCACATTGTGTAAAAAAAACAAAACAAAACAGTGATGTACCAGCCATGATAGATTGATGAATATGTAATAAAATGAGACTGATAAGATCCTTGGTCAACTGAGTTAAAAAAACAAAATTCCACGGTGATCCAAATGTGTTTTCATGTATCCAGAGAGATACCTTACATTTCTGAGCGTGATTTTGTGAATGTGCACTAATTGCTGGAAAGCGGTATTTCATCTGTTTTTCAGGACCCAAAGCTCCACCCTTAAAAAAATAAACTTATGAGCACGAGATAGGTCACGCGACCTCGTGACGTATGTTTCAGAATAACACGGTGGCATAGTCGTTGCACCTGGACTGAAGTGCTGAAAGTAATTTGAGTTGATTTAGTTGCTTACAAAGACTGAGTCCAGAGTTTTCGCCTACAGTCCCCAGCCATGCCTACTCGGTGTATAATCGCAGGTTGTGGCAATACATATAAAGACGGGGTAAGCTTTCATCACTTCCCCAAAGATGAGACCATCAAAAAATTTGCGCCAAAAATGAAGTCGTACAGATATCATGGCATCCTCAGCAGGTAAGTTCATGCCTCTCGCTAATCTTGATAACTCAGAATGTTGCTGTTTTCATGCTGATAATAGATAACATCACATTCAGTATCAATATTAACAGCATCAACAAAATCATTGTTTCTTTCCTATCATTTCTATCTCAGGATTCATTTGGCAGCACTACACTACAACACAAACAGTGACAGAGAGCAGGCAAGGACAAGTAAAGGGGACCTACGCTATAGTATTCGAAAACCAAAGTACAAGCCAGGAAGTGCTTCAGCTAAGCCAGTCAAAGAACCATGCAACTACTGTAAGTCAAAGGTGGAAAATGTCACGTTATGTAGGTTGTGATTTCCCCCATACATTTGTCACATATTGGCTTTGCACTGATTTGTAAAACGCTTTACCTAGTGTTACAAAACAGACAGCCCACCAAAACTAAAAGCAGTAATCTTCTTTTGAATGTCTGACACGTTTTTTTAATGTGTGTAGCCTATGTTGAGGAACTCATGGCTGATGTATCGGAGCAAAATTTTGACACTTCACCACCAGAGAGGCAGCCATCACCACCACCTTTGAGCAGCGGCCATGTGTACCCCCCCCCCAAAGAGGAGATAATCCGATGCCATCACAGCCGATTTTCCAAAAAATGATTGTATTGTGCTGTATGTACACATCAGAGAAACTTTTGATGGGCAAATGTGTGTCATGTATGATCTTGTGCCTTTTTGGGTCTTTGAAAACTTTTTCAGTTCTGTTTCAACACCATACATATTTATTATTATTATTCTTTTTTTTTAATCATTGCTGAGGTGGGCAGCACGGTGGTGTAGTGGTTAGCGCTGTCACCTCACAGCAAGAAGGTCCTGGGTTCGAGCCCCGGGGCTGGCAAGGGCCTTTCTGTGTGGAGTTTGCATGTTCTCCCCGTGTCCACGTGGGTTTCCTCCGGGTGCTCCGGTTTCCCCCACAGTCCAAAGACATGCAGGTTAGGTTAACTGGTGACTCTAAATTGAGCATAGGTGTGAATGTGAGTGTGAATGGTTGTCTGTGTCTATGTGTCAGCCCTGTGATGACCTGGCGACTTGTCCAGGGTGTACCCCGCCTTTCGCCCGTAGTTAGCTGGGATAGGCTCCAGCTTGCCTGCGACCCTGTAGAAGGATAAAGCGGCTAGAGATAATGAGATGAGATTGCTGAGGTTATTTCAGGCAAGTGTTAGTGTTGATTATGGACATATAATGTATCCACACTGGATTGGGAAGGATTGCTGTGTAAATCCTTTTCCCAGGTCTTTGGACCTCTGGTTTGTCTTTGTTATAGGGTTAACAAATGCATTAGAACAAATAAATCTGATTCAAGTATACATTTAAACGTCTTTATTTGCCACATTACACCACATCCTGGAAACCTGTATATTCAGTGGATGGGAACGTCTCCCGGATCTTTGTGACTGCACAGGATGGCAGTGGAACGTGAACATGACAGCCTAGGTACTCCTAGCACCATCTAGCCAGCTGCCGATATGCAGTATGTCTGAATTTCCTGTAGAGCAAAGAAATGTCAAGAATGTGCCTTCATTAATAATAGGTCATTTGGAATTCCAACCATTATTCAATGTACTTTGTGAATTTACTTTGTGGTTTTATTATTATTTTACTACAGTAGTGATGACACCTCTCCTCGGCTCATCTTGGTCGGATATATCGCTGGAACTGGATGCCATGTCGTTCAGCTCAATCACTCACCACCTCACAAATGTTCTACTCGCATGCGCGTCACTTACGTACCCTACCCTACCTGATAAAAAAAAAAAAAAGAGCATGATGCAGGACACATTAGGGGCGTATTACCTGTTGTGAAACACTATGGAAAACAATGCACAACACAATGTGTCCCTTTTATTTCGATCCTTATCGATCATTTCCACAAAAACTGCAGGGAGTTCTTCAGGTACTTTCTGCATTGTATTCTGAAACATACGTCATCACCTGTTGTCCAATCAGAAAGGGATGTTTTGTAACTTCACTAAAAATATACGATTTTGAGAAGAACAACTTTCTTGCTTTACTTCCAAGTCGGGTTTTGTGTTTTTAGGTAAGAATAAACATATTATGAAAGTTAATTTTTTTAACTTAGTTGACCTTTAAATATAAACAAATTAAAAATTAAGTAGAGAAATGTATCCACTTCAAGATTCAATTTCTGACCTACTAAGGGTTGCATGGTCTTGTGCCTCATTATATCAAGAACAAGAAGCCTTTATCACATGTACACTCAAGCACAGACTTAAGCACATAGTGAAATTCTTCCTCTGCATTTAACCCATCTGAAGCAGTGAACACACACATGCACACACAAGTGAGCATTTCAGCCCAAACTTCAGGCCAAGGCCGCCCCATGTTAACCTAACCGCATGTCTTTGGACTGTGGGGGAAACCGGAGCACCCGGAGGAAACCCACGCAGACACGGGGAGAACATGCAAACTCCACACAGAAAGGCCCTCGCCAGCCACGGGGCTCAAACCCAGAACCTTCTTGTTGTGAGGCGACAGTGCTAACCACTACACCACCGTGCTCTACAGCTCTGTCCCAACAAGAACACTTAGATCTTCAAATGCTGTTCTTTTAAAGCTGGTGGATTACCATCTTGAGACATCATTCTTTTGCTGTCGCTGCGCCTCACCTCTGGAACATGTTACCCATAGACATTAGATCTTGTGACTCCCTGTCTCTTTTCAAGTCAAAACTTAAGATTCATCTATTTAGAACTTTATATTAGTACATCTTATTGTCCATTCATATGTATTTGCATATTGTATATTTAGTGCTCAGAACTCTTGCCATGAGCGCTTTATAAGTATTTTTGTTATTATAAGTATTTTTGTTGTTGTAAAGCCTGTATGATTTAACATGAAGGTTGATATTTTGTAATGACAGACAAATATTTCATTTGTGAACTTTGACCAGTTTGTATAGAAATATAGTACGAATATGGCTTTATTTTGATGATCAGTTACTGGGATACTGGAACAAACCACTGGAAAAAAAAATTAATAGTATTTACAAAGTACTACTCCTATCTATCTATCTATCTATCTATCTATCTATCTATCTATCTATCTATCTATCTATCTATCTATCTGTTAGCAGCACTGTTTGCTAAAATATTGCATATATATTTTAGAATCAATTCATACCTCATCAGTGTGTGATTTTAAAACAGTAGTTTGTTGGACTAATGCGTGCATGTTTTGGATTTGTATTATGTACCACATTAACAGGTCAAAATAATTACCAACCAGTAAATGGCACTCAAATCTATCTCTAAACAAGAAAATACAATAAAAATAGGAATAATAATAATAATAATAATAATAAACTAAATGATGCTGAAAATGTGGACATAAACACCTCAATCAAATTGCCCGAGCAAACAAATAAAAGTGACAAACTGCTTTCTCCCTTTAAGCAATAAACAATTAATGGTACAAAAATGATTCCATGCCATGAAGCTACTTTCATCAATTATTAACGTTGCAATAACTTGGTCCGATTCATTATGGTGTTCCAGCTTAACATAAAAAACCCTAAGGGTTGGTTTGCCAGGGTCGCAATTTGTATACACCAAATTGGGATGGTTCTCAGAAATGTGTGTGCATGACAGTGAACCTGTTTCCATCACAAAGGAGAAGAAATCACTGCCCTTTTCCTGACCTTCATGGTCTAGTTTCGTAAGTTAAAGTGGAGATTCTGAGACCAGGCAACTCTGCACACCGGCACACGTTAGCTCTCTTGGCATCAGAGTTCATGCTTAATTATCCCCTGCTGGCCAAAAGGCCTGAAGGGGGATTATGTTGTGGTGATGCCTGTCCATCTGTCCCGGGAAGGGTACTCACCTTCTGAAATCAACTCATCTCACAATTTATGGAGGAATTTCACGAAACTTGGCAGGATTCTTTGTTATATGTCGGTAATACGCATATTGCAATTTCGTTCAATTTGGTCGCATTTTACCAGAGTTATGGCCTAGTTGCCAGCGGGGGATATTGTGCTCTCTGAGCACTCTTGTTTTATTATGTTTTTGCCTCCATTAGTTTGTTTGTTTGTTTGTTTGTTTGTTTGACTTTTCCCAGCATAATTCGAAAAGTAGTGAACAAATTTTGATGAAATTTTGAGGAAAGGTGAGCCATGGGCCAAGGAACAATTGATTAGATTTTGATGTAAATCCAGATATGTTTGTGGATCCAGGATTTTTTTTTGTCTGTTCCCAACATTACTCAAAAACTAGTGAATGGATTTGGATGAAATTTAGTGTATGGCTTTAGTATTATCCTAGGTTCAAGTGATTTGATTTTGATGTTGATATGTGGCTTGACAGATGTATACACTCTACCAAGTGGCCTTCTAGTTATTTAATGTTTCATCGTTTCATTAAACGCTGCTAAAAGTCTGGATGGATCATACAAATACTATGTCATTATTATTACTGTACTTCTATAATGCTGAACTTTTTAATCAATTAAAAATGGAAATCTAAGACACACATTCAATCATAGCTTATTTTTTGCTGTATCTAAAATGTCTCATACTGAGTTATGATGTTGTACTGAAGCTGAATTTTGGGCACTGTTACACCCTTATAGCCATCACTTCCTCCTTAAACGGCACCTTTGGGTGAATTGCTACAAATTTGTGTTCATGAGACCATGTTGTCTCCAAATAAAACCAACCACGCATCCAGAATCATATTACACGAAGCTGTCAAAACAACACCCACTATGCTGCTGAAGTCTGATCTTTCCTTTCATATCAGCTGTCCCAAAAATATCTCCCCCGCTAAGACAACAGGCGAATGCAGTGACGCCGAAAACGATCGAAAAACTGGGAATCCTGCAAGCGCACGAGCTGGGGCATGAGCTGGGTGAATATTCGAGTCAGACGGCTGACAGACACACTCATCCTCCTCCATAGCCCAGAGGAGGAGAAGCAGAACTGCCACGGATGACTCATCATAATTAGCTCCTATAGAGCTCAGCCTCCTCCTTCCTCCTCCTCTCTCTCTCAATTTTTCCTCCCCTACTCTCATATTCTTTGTCTCTCTTCCTCCTCCTCCACCTCCTCCTCACTCATTCTCTCCTTTTTGCTCTATTCCCCTGAGATCCTGAGCCATTCATTTTTCTCAACATTTCTTTTTAACTTCTAGTGTGCTCCACTCTTCGACAATTTTAGCTTTCAATTTCTACCACGAGTGTGGAGGTGGGACCTTGAGAAGTTACAAAATGGTTGCTATTAAGTCTTTTTAAGGGAAGAATGAGTTTTTAACATTACGTCATGTAGCATAGGATTTTTTAAAAATAGGCATTTTCTTGAACACCATCTTCAAAAAGTCCTATTAAGTCCTGCCAAAAAGCCAGGATATCTTGGTTCTCAGCAAGTTTTTCTAGGAACTCCTGCCACTCTGAGGTGCTTAGAGAGTAAATGAGTAATGGTTGTAGTTGATGATCAACATATAGACTAACAGTACAGAACTCATCCACATAACCACAACTTCACTTGAACCCATACTTCAGGAATGATAAGGACCAGAACTTACTCTGGGGCTACTAGTTGATGGAATTGGGAGTGATATTTGGCCCAGATATTAAATGCCATGAAAAATTATCCATCCATAACCACTTATCCTGTGCAGGGTCGCAGGCAAGCTGGAGCCTATCCCAGCTGACTATGGGTGAGAGGCAGGGTACACGCTGGAGAAGTCGCCAGATCATCGCAGGGTTGACACATAGAGACAAACAACCATTCACACTCACACCTACAGTCAATGTGGGGGAAACCGGAGCACCCGGAGGAAACCCACGCAGACACGGGGAGAACATGCAAACTCCACACAGATAGGCCCCTGTCAGCTACTGGGCTCAAACCCAGAACCTTCTTGCTGTGATGCAACAGTGCTAACCACTACACCACCGTGCCACCCATGAAAATTCATGATTAACCTTACAGACATCATTGTACTATGTATATCATTATCATAACAGACTTCTGGTTGGTAAACCCAACTGTATTGGTCAGATCAGATGCCTGAACCACCTCAACTTGCACTGTTAAGTAGAGGAACATACACTATGTGCCCCAAAATATGTATACACCCGCTTATCCTGTTCTACAGGGTTGCAGACAAGAGCCTACCCTAGCTAACTATGGGCAAGAGACGGGGTACGCCCTGGACAAGTCACCAGATCATCACAGGACAGACTCACACCTACAGTCAATTTAGAGCCACCAATCAGCCTAACCTGCATGTCTTTGGACTGTGGGGGAAACTGGAGCACCCAGTGGAAACCCACGCAGACACGGGGAGAACATGCAAACTCCACACAGAAAGGCCCTCATCAGCCACTGGGCTCAAACCCAGAACCTTCTTGCTGTGAGGTGACAGTGCTAACCACTACACCACCGTGCCACTCCATATGTGTACACCTGACCATTAAACCTATATATGGTTCTTCCACAAAGCTGGAAGCACACAATTGTATTGAATGAATTTTATACTTTCTCTTCACTGGAATTAAGAGGCCCAAACCTGTTCTAGCATGACAATGCCCCTGTACACAAAATAAGCTCCAAGAAGACATGGTTTGTCACGTTTGGAGTGGAAGAACTATAGTGTCCTGTACCGAACCCTGACCTCAACCCCACTGAACACCTTTGGGGATGAACTGCACCCTAGACCTCCTCACCCAACATCAGTGCCTGATCTCAGCAATGCTTTTGTGACTGAATGAACACAAATCCCCACAGCTATGCTAGAAAATTGAGTGAAAAGCCTTCACAGAAGAGTGGAGCTTATTATAACAGCACAAGGTGGACTAAATCTGGAATGGGATGTTCAACAAGCACATATGAGTGTTTGGTCAGGTGCCCACAAACTTTTGGCCATATTGTGTACAAATGGTTGTAAGGAAAGCTGACCACTGATAAGTAGAGGACCATCAACTGATTGGTCTGCATGGATTTCTTTCGAGTTCTTCTTTTATTCTCCTTTCATTCTCTCTCTCTCTCTCTCTCTCTCTCTCACCTCATACTTTTCTGCTTTGTTCTCTCAGTTTGCTAATCTTCCCTCACTCTGTCCTTCTTTGCTTCTTGTAATTCTCTCAGTTTTGCTTCCTGAACTTTGAGCTTTCATTACAGGCTTCATTTCAGTCCCATATGAAACCCAGTCAAGGCTGGAGAAGCCAAAAAGAACGTAAAAAGCGTAACGCATTCCCATCATTTCACTAAATAATTACAACTGCACCGCTGTCCAAAGCAATGCACAACATGAAGGGCACTTTCACATCATTTGTAGAGTCAGAATCGAGGTGAAAATAGATTATTTTGATTTGTTTGCTATTTGGTTTGGTTTGTTTTCACACTGAATAGAATTAATCAAGCCAAAAGCAAAAAAAAAGTTGTCTGAGGGTCATGTAGGACTGAAAACATCTGTGGAAAAGGTTTACAGTGATGGGAAAAAGGTGAAAAAATGAGAACACGGAGCCAGTGCTCAATAAATTACAAAATAATTATACAAATGATGTGTGTTATAATAATAATAAATATATTCATCAAATGTTCAAAGGTGATGTGCATGTTGCAAATGCCATGACTGCTTGACGGATGAGAGATAGACATACAAAGACTGTGTGTGTGTGTGTGTGTGTGTGTGTGTGTGTGTGTGTGTGTGTGTGTGTGTGTGGTGTGAAAATGTACATTTATATATGTGCAAAACATGTGTCTCCTCCTTATCTCTATCTCACGCTGTAATCTGCCACAATGATGGCAGGTCACTAATATATAGATTTAGGCACTGCCTAAAAGCGGACCTCCCATCTGTTTCTGGGTTGTAGAATTTTCTTAGATCATAGCCAGTCTCTTTTGTTTTATTTCTTTACTGGCTAGCACTGGCCACTAGGCAGTGTGTATGACTGGTGGTACACGTACACGGACAAACCACAAAAAATCGATTCGATGGGTTTACCATTTTTCTTAGGTATGGTGCTCCGCTATTATTTTGTGTGTGTGTGTGTGCGTGTGTGTGTGTGTGTGTGTGTGTGTCTGTCTGTTTGTCAGAGGGAGAGAGACAGAGAGAGAGAGAGAGAGAGACAGAGAGAGAGAGAAAAAGTGTGTGTGAGAGTGTGCTCATAGATGTTGCATGTGCATGTGAGTGCATACTTGTGAGAGAGTGTGTGTATGCATATGACTGTGTGTGTATGAGTGTGCAGAGAATTGTATATCATCAGACTCAAGATATCCAATATTTTGTAAAGTTTCAGATCAATCCAGCAATGAATTGAACATTTCCTGCTTGGCCAGGTGGTGGCGCTATAACAGGCAGGCCCATTGGGCATCAGGTTATCATAATAATCATAATATCTATTGAAGTAAGAAGTGTCCGACCATACAGTCAATGCACTGTGGCTTTCTGACACGTTTCCTGTTTATGTGGCAAGATATTAAAATCATAAGGCCATTTCAACATATTACAAGATATCATAAATCCCTTCACAATTTAATATCAGCGACATCTTGGCATCACGTATAACAAATTTCAGATGAATCTCATGAACCATCTAGGAGGAGCATGTTAAAATTCATCATGTGTCAAAACACACATATTCAAAACCCTATTCTTTCCTTGGCCAGTTGGTGGTGCTATACCAGACAGGCCCATAACGGCTAAAGAGCATCAGAATCAGAATCATATTACATATCAAGTTCAACATTCAGCAATATCTTGGCATGTTATATGTTATAGTATTTCAACATATTACAACATATCAAAAATCCCTTAGCAATTCAACTTCAGCAATATCTTGGCATCATGTTTGCCAAGTTTGACATGAATCTGATGAACTGTCTAGGAGGAGTACATTAAAAAGGACCATGTGTAATTTCACTCCAAATGGCCTTATGACATCATCATTCCAAAGTTCTACCCGTTCATTTCAATGGGAAATGGAAAAAGGGGCGCTATGAAGTCCCTGGGCCATGCCCGGGGCCAAAAGTCTGTGGCTGAGTAGCAGTGACAATGACTGATGTGTGTATCAAATTTCATGAGTTTTTGTGCATGGGAAATGCCTCAAATAAGGCCAAATAATAATAATAATAATAATAATCATCATAATCATCATTCGGGGGCGGCACGGTGGTGTAGTGGTTAGCGCTGTCGCCTCACAGCAAGAAGGTCCTGGGTTCGAGCCCCGGGGCCGGCGAGGGCCTTTCTGTGTGGAGTTTGCATGTTCTCCCCGTGTCCGCGTGGGTTTCCTCCGGGTGCTCCGGTTTCCCCCACAGTCCAAAGACATGCAGGTTAGGTTAACTGGTGACTCTAAATTGACCGTAGGTGTGAATGTGAGTGTAAATGGTTGTCTGTGTCTATGTGTCAGCCCTGTGATGACCTGGCGACTTGTCCAGGGTGTACCCCGCCTTTCGCCCGTAGTCAGCTGGGATAGGCTCCAGCTTGCCTGCGACCCTGTAGAAGTATAAAGCGGCTAGAGATAATGAGATGAGATGAGATAATAATAATAATAATAATAATCATTCGGGGGCGGCACGGTGGTGTAGTGGTTAGCGCTGTCGCCTCACAGCAAGAAGGTCCTGGGTTCGAGCCCCGGGGCCGGCGAGGGCCTTTCTGTGTGGAGTTTGCATGTTCTCCCCGTGTCCGCGTGGGTTTCCTCCGGGTGCTCCGGTTTCCCCCACAGTCCAAAGACATGCAGGTTAGGTTAACTGGTGACTCTAAATTGACCGTAGGTGTGAATGTGAGTGTGAATGGTTGTCTGTGTCTATGTGTCAGCCCTGTGATGACCTGGCGACTTGTCCAGGGTGTACCCCGCCTTTCGCCCGTAGTCAGCTGGGATAGGCTCCAGCTTGCCTGCGACCCTGTAGAAGGATAAAGCGGCTAGAGATAATGAGATGAGATGAGATAATCATTCGAAAAACAATAGGGTCTTCACACCGTTTGGTGCTCGGGCCCTAATAATAATAATAATAATAATGTTACATTTATATAGGGGCGGCAGGGTGGTGTAGTGGTTAGCGCTGTCGCCTCACAGCAAGAAGGTCCGGGTTCGAGGCCCGTGGCCGGCGAGGGCCTTTCTGTGCGGAGTTTGCATGTTCTCCCCGTGTCTGCGTGGGTTTCCTCCGGGTGCTCCGGTTTCCCCCACAGTCCAAAGACATGCAGGTTAGGTTAACTGGTGACTCTAAATTGACCGTAGGTGTGAATGTGAGTGTGAATGGTTGTCTGTGTCTATGTGTCAGCCCTGTGATGACCTGGCGACTTGTCCAGGGTGTACCCCGCCTTTCGCCCGTAGTCAGCTGGGATAGGCTCCAGCTCGCCTGCGACCCTGTAGAAGGATAAAGCGGCTAGAGATAATGAGATGAGATGAGAATAATAATAATAATAATAATCATTCGAAAAACAATAGGGTCTTCACACCGTTTGGTGCTCGGGCCCTAATAATAATAATAATAATAATGTTACATTTATATAGGGGCGGCAGGGTGGTGTAGTGGTTAGCGCTGTCGCCTCACAGCAAGAAGGTCCGGGTTCGAGGCCCGTGGCCGGCGAGGGCCTTTCTGTGCGGAGTTTGCATGTTCTCCCCGTGTCCGCGTGGGTTTCCTCCGGGTGCTCCGGTTTCCCCCACAGTCCAAAGACATGCAGGTTAGGTTAACTGGTGACTCTAAATTGACCGTAGGTGTGAATGTGAGTGTGAATGGTTGTCTGTGTCTATGTGTCAGCCCTGTGATGACCTGGCGACTTGTCCAGGGTGTACCCTGCCTTTCGCCCGTAGTCAGCTGGGATAGGCTCCAGCTTGCCTGCGACCCTGTAGAACAGGATAAAGCGGCTAGAGATAATGAGATGAGAATGAGACATTTATATAGCGCCTTCCTCAAACTCAAGGTCGCTTTTCATAGATCAGAGAAAACACACACACACACAAAAAGAGTTGCTAAAGAGTGATGAGTTTATGCTCTAATAGAGAAATGTTCATGAAACAGAAAGGTTTTGATATGGGATTTCAAGAAAGGAAGAGAAAAGCAGTCACGGAGGGGTTGAGGAAGGGAATTCCAGAGCTTGGGGGCCATGGCACTGAAGGACCTGCCACCCAGGATAGAGAGTCTAGTGCGAGGAACAGCAAGGAGATTATAGCTAGAGGATCTGAGAGCGCGGGATGGAGTATAAGGGGTCAGGAGATCACAGATGTAAGAAGGAGCAACATTATGGAGAGCCTTGAAGGTGAGTAGTATGATTTTATATTTAATTCTGGACAGAACAGGAAGCCAGTGAAGCTGAGAAAGAATGGGGGTGATATGAGCAGATGGTCTGGTATGGGTGAGGAGTCTCGCTGCAGAGTTCTGAATGTATTGTAATCTTTGAAGGGATTTAATAGGGAGGCCAATGAGAAGGGAGTTACAATAATCTAGGCGGGACATAATGAAGGAATGGACCAACGTTTGAACATCACTAGTGCAAAGAAAGGGGCGAAGGCGGGCAATGTTCCGGAGGTGGAAGAAAGCAGTCTTGGAGAGGGATTTAATGTGGGGATCAAAGTTGAGTGAGGGGTCAAGCAATATTCCAGGGTTTCTAATAACACGTGTTATGTGTTGCATATGTCCACAGCACCTTACAGTGGTGCTTGAAAGTTTGTGAACCCTTTAGAATTTTCTATATTTCTGCATAAATATGACCTAAAAGATCATCAGATTTTCACACAAATCCTAAAAGTTGATAAAGAGAACCCAGTTAAACAAATGAGACAAAAATATTATACTTGGTAATTTATTTATTGAGGAAAATGATCCAATATTACATATCTGTGAGTGGCAAAAGTATGTGAACCTTTGCTTTCAGTATCTGGTGTGACCCCCTTGTGCAGCAATAACTGCAACTAAACGTTTCCGGTAACTGTTGATCAGTCCTGCACACCGGCTTGGAGGAATTTTAGCCCATTCCTCCGTACAGAACAGCTTCAACTCTGGGATGTTGGTGGGTTTCCTCACATGAACTGTTCACTTCAGGACCTTCCACAACATTTTGATTGGATTAAGGTCAGGACTTTGACTTGGCCATTCCAAAACATTAACTTTATTCTTCTTTAACCATTCTTTGGTAGAACGACTTGTGTGCTTAGGGTCGTTGTCTTGCTGCATGACCCACCTTCTCTTGAGATTCAGTTCATGGACAGATGTCCTGACATTTTCCTTCAGAATTCGCTGGTATAATTCAGAATTCATTGTTCCATCAATGATGGCAAGCTGTCCTGGCCCAGATGCAGCAAAACAGGCCCAAACCATGATACTACCACCACCATGTTTCACAGATGGGATAAGGTTCTTCCGCTGGAATGCAGTGTTTTCCTTTCTCCAAACATAACGCTCCACATTTAAACCAAAAGATCTATTTTGGTCTCATCCGTCCACAAAACATTTTTTCAATAGCCTTCTGGCTTGTCCACGTGATCTTTAGCAAACTGCAGACGAGCAGCAATGTTCTTTTTGGAGAGCAGTGGCTTTCTCCTTGCAACCCTGCCATGCACACCATTGTTGTTCAGTGTTCTCCTGATGGGGGACTCATGAACATTAACATTATCCAATGTGAGAGAGGCCTTCAGTTGCTTAGAAGTTACCCTGGGGTCGTTTGTGATCTCGCCAACTATTACACGCCTTGCTTTTCGAGTGATCTTTGTTGGTCGACCACTCCTGGGGAGGGTAACAACAGTCTTGAATTTCCTCCATTTGTACACAATCTGTCTGACTGTGGATTGGTGGAGTCCAAACCCTTTAGAGATGGTTTTGTAACCTTTGCCAGCCTGATGAGCATCAACAACGCTTTTTCTGAGGTCCTCAGAAATCTCATTTGTTCGTGCCATGATACATTTCCACAAACATGTGTTGTGAAGATCAGACTTTGATAGATCCCTGTTCTTTAAATAAAACAGGGTGCCCACTCACACCTGATTGTCATCCCATTGATCGAAAACACCTGACTCTAATTTCACCTTCAAATTAAATGCTAATCCTAGAGGTTCACATACTTTTGCCACTCACAGATATGTAATATTGGATCATTTTCCTCAATAAATAAATGACCAAGTATAATATTTGTGTCTCATTTGTTTAACTGGGTTCTCTTTATCTACTTTTAGGACTTGTGTGAAAATTTGATGATATTTTGGGTCATATTTATGCAGAAATATAGAAAATTCTAAAGGGTTCACAAACTTTCAAGCACCACTGTATACTACAGTGCTACACCGCTGTCTTTTGTATTATCTCCCAAAATATGCTGCAAACTAACTGATTCCTTTGATCTTGCAGTTTAGTCCATTCAGAGTCGAATCACTTGAACGCTCAGGTACTCTCAGCTCCAAGTGTCATTGCTGTGTTCTCATCTGTGCCACAAGATGGAAAACACAGCAATGCTACAGAAGCATGTTGAAAACCAGTGACGTAGCGAGTCTCATACAACACAAATGACAACTGAACACTGCTCTGCCACCACAAAGGTCATCGGGCAGTGTAATGACACCATAAACCTCTCAAACAATACTGAGAGGGACCTGAAGTGTGAATGGCCCTCGGCTCATTAATCTGTATTCATATAACAGATTTACTGTGTGGCTCTACAGAGGCCTTGCAGGCTCTCAAAGGTGTCACATTAATTTATTTTATATGGAAATCACAACTTCTTGCATTGATTAATAAACAGCACTTCTTTCCTTAAGTGTTAATCAATAGTGAAATGTGTATTTAAAGCATATACGCAGAACCATGGCCTCACTTTTTGTTTATAAATGCCTGAAACCTCAAGAATGGCACAGGAATAGTTTTAAGCATTAACAATAAATCTAATATAGTAATTTTTATGATTAAAGTGATTCATATATGTAGGTAGCGGTCTGAGTGAATGACCTTGAGATCCGTGACATCACAGCAGGAAGTCTATCGGTCTCATTACCATTTCTGCTATACTAAAACACAGAGCTGACTGCAACTCCGATCCTCCATTTTGAGCTAATTTATCGCCATGCCACGTAGATGTGTTGCTGACGGCTGCAGCAACACGACAGAAGGTGGATTTACGTTGCATTCACGGCCCAAGAATGTTCAAACTGCAAAGATTTGGACGCGTTTTGTGAGAAATTCATGGGCACATTGGGCGCCTACGAAGTGGTCTCTCCTCTGCTCTGCACATTTTACTGAAGACTCGTACGAGACCTCTGATCTGTTGAGGAGCGTTGGTTATAATACAGTACGTTGGCTATAATAGAATATGTTGTCCGTATTGAAAGAGGGTGCAATACCAACAATTAAAGGAAAACAAAACAATAAAAAAGGGAAAGTAAGTTCAGTTGCACCAGTTCTCCCGGAGTGTGAGCCAAGAGTTGTTGCTAAAACCCAGGTGGGGACGGAATGGGACATATTATCATTTGGGCAGTTACCTCCCCGCGGTTGTTTTTAAAATCGATGACGTCCCATCCTGTCCCGGGTTTTAGTAATTGCCTGAGCCGAGCAGTAATGGTGGAGTACTCAGTATGGAGAAAATGGAGAATGAGTGGACCAGCCGTCTGATTTCTCCGCTGGATATGCTCACCTCAGCAGCAATATCTCGCCCTTACGTGGAAGAAGCGAATTAATGGAGAACTGAACGAACAACTGAAAGTCAGATTGTTTCAAAACAATCAGCCACAAGATCGGCTTTCAAGAAGCGAGAACACAGACGGGTAAGTGCCGACTCTCATTTGGATTTAAAAAAAAAACCCAACAAAAACAACACGTTGTTTACCTGCATTTAGATTAATCCATGTAACTTGTATTGTGTGTTTAAGTTACCGGTATGAGATTATTTAATTTGCTTCAGAATGTGATTGTCTCAGTTCATCTGATCATTTAATTAGCCTTTTACGTTTTATCAGTGAAAATGCATGCATGTACATGTATGTTGCATACCGTAAGTTATAACACCCATCCTGTTTTAATGAGAGTCAACCCACAATCAATGAAGTCAAATCAGTCTTAGTTGAGCAAGTCGGTAACGCTATTTCTCACTTTCACTATAAATGTTTATTTATATGACTTTGGTCTATAGCTGTCAAAGGCCTCGGCCTTAAAACCGGTTCCTGCTGTGATGTCACGCGCTCAGGGCTGGCTGGCTCAGCGGGGCAGCTCGAATGCCAAATTTGTGGTCGATTTTAACTCTCAAAAATATATTTTTTTTTATTCCCATTTATGCAGCGTACAAGAGTCGAGGATGGAGATACTATCCACTCAGAAATTTATTTAAAAATAAAGGTTCTGCGTATCTCCTTTAAAGGTAGACTGCCTTTCAGATTTTTCACGTTTAGGTCATAAAAAGAATTTTCTCAGACACCCAATTATTTTTGTTTAGTGGACCAAAAGCTACTGAATTCGAATCACAGACTTCCAATTTTATTAGGGTTTTTTTCCTAAAAGAACAGTTAATGAATTTCGAGCCATGTGGCCCTAAATTCTCCGCCATTTTTTTCTTGATTCACTGTGACCTCATTCAAGATACTACGCCATGCATGATGTGGTGGGCTTTCCCCGTTCGCGCAAGACATTGTGGGATACAAATTTGAAACAGGAGAGAAAAATGGATGATGTGAGTATGCAAATGAAACGTGAAAGACCGACTACAGTAACAGAAAGCGAGAAGAAAAGACGTTATGTTGTGAAGGAAAGGAAACGCAGGACCAAACTAATAAATATCGGAGGTCAGCGAGCACCTCGGTGTGATCAGCTGTTCGTTTAACGACAGAATGATGTAGCTGTCAGTCAGCGGCGGCTGCTGGTTTTTAAAACAGGGGAAGCCCATTTTACGCATTCATCGTAAAACCTGTAGGCCGGATATCAAAGCATAGAAAGGTGTGCCCCATTAGCATAGTGAACTAGACAACCCCACCTAGTGGCAGAAAGTATTTTTGCTTGTACATTTCATGTTATAGTCTGGCTTGCCAGGCTAGTGCCTCATATCCTTAATCAAAAATATCAAACATCCAAAAATCACTGGCTATTCAACAAAGAGCCTTGAACATCATACCCTGATATGCAACACAGAGTCTTTCACACAACACCCAGCTGTGCAACATATCCTTGAACATCTTCTGCAACACAGTCTGGAAATTCATAACCAGGTAGGCTATGCAACACACAGAACCTTGAATATTATACCCAGGTATAACCTATAACACAGAGCCCACCATTCTCTTAACATTACTGAACAATATACACACTTCAGATTCATGAACATTATATGATGCACACTATTTATACACAAATTCTGCCCTCCGCTCCTTTTCCAGAAAATGGTCTGTGACCCTGTCATACCAGCTGGTTGTGCTTTCCAGAGACTTCACCAATTTCTGTTAGCAGCTAGCACTGCAGATCCCAATAAGGCTCAAGCTAGCCTACAACCAGATTGAACTACAAATGAAATAAACGAGTGAATTCGCGAATGATCAAACTGATAGAATGGATGAAAGTTAACGGAGCACAACGAGTAATATTTACATTTATTTACAGAGTAATGTACAGAGACATCAATGAGAAGAACCGTTTATATGAAAAGAAATTCGGACAGCACTTTGGCACACGACTACACTTTCTCGACATCCGCTAGGGACTGACTGATCATACTTCCGTGTTCCTCGCCGAAGTACCGCCCTCCTCATGTCTTTCAAACACTACCTCCAATAATCCTTCATCAGCCCGGCTTCTTGTCCCTCCCACTGTCTCTTTTAGTCCCAGAGAAGCCCGGCTTCCCTGGAAGTGACGATTTTGTCGATTTTAACCAATAACAACTAGCCGAAATTGGCTGTTCAGAGCCCTCTCATAGACTGCAACGGAAACCCGGCTGCCAGCGCATAGAGCCCATTGAAATAAGAAAGGTTACAGCCAGTGTTGCCAGATTGGGCGGTTTTAAGTGCATTTTGGCGGGTTTTGAACATATTTTGGCTGGAAAACATCAGCAGTATCTGGCAACGCTGGTTACAGCCTGGCAGCAAAGGTGATTCTCGTAGCAAACTGCAAGTTTGTCAGACATCACTCAAATAAGTTACAGGATAGTTATGAACGTAAATACAATATTGGGCATATGTTATGTTATGCAAGTTATTGTTTTAATGAGAATTCAACGTCGTAGACGCCGCAGTTTGGGGAGAGAATTTTAGGGGAAGCTCGGCTTCCCTTGTTGTCTCTGAGAAATCGCCCCTGCTGTCAGTGCACGGTCAAGGTAAACCTGCGTGTGTGCACACGGACTTCCTCTGTCTGCTTGACTGCATGAAGCGAGCGATTTCATGCACATTATTTGCTCGGGAATCCCCTCAAATTAAATAACTTCCCAGCCACAGAATGGCCTGTTTTTTAAGATATTACAAAAATAAACATATATCACAATGACCAAATTTCAGAGGGAACCAAATTTCACTGATTTTATGAAATTGAAAGGCCGTCTACTTTTAATATCTCTAGGCTCAACAGAGATGAGGCGATTTAGATTAAAAGTGCCCCTACTGAGGCCCCTACAAAATCTATTGTATTTATGCTCAAAATTCCTGTTTTGGTCTCTCTCTCTCTCTCTCTTGCTCTCTATTTTTTTTTTTTTTACATTTCTCAGGCCATGGTGATAACTGAATGAGCTGTGCTAATTCATTTCTGATAACCAAAGCAGAACTAATGAAGACTATGATGGCAACTAAGCAAATGGAGTTTAAAAAGGCTACACAAATGATCAGGATGTTGGCGTACCCTGAATTTTGCAGTCTTTTCCTCAGAAATATAATTCAAGATCTAAATCTACTGTACATCCTGATTTCTGTAAAGCTGCTTTATAATGATGTCCATCCATCCATTATCTGTAGCCGCTTTATCCTGTCCAACAGGGTCACAGGCAAGCTGGAGTCTATCCCAGCTGACTATGGGCGAGAGGCGAGGTACACCCTGGACAAGTCGCCAGGTCATCACAGGGCTGAAACATAGAGACACACAACCATTCACACTCACACCTACGGTCAATTTAGAGCCATTAATTAACCTAACCTGCATGTCTTTGGACTGTGGGGGAAACCGAAGCACCCGGAGGAAACCCACGCGGACACGGGGAGAACATGCAAACTCCACACAGAAAGACCCTCGCCGGCCACGGGGCTCGAACCCAGAACCTTCTTGCTGTGAGGCGACAGCGCTAACCACTACACCACCGTGCCACCTGTAATGATGTCTATTCTTTTAAATTGAATTGACTTGAATAAACTTACATATCACACACACACACACAGTTGGCAGCCTCCTCACGCACGGATGACCTGTGCATTCTGATCTGATCAAGATTCTTATTATTTGCATCCAATTTTCTCCTAATTTAGTTCTACCCCATTGACACTCCACTAGCAGAGCCTTGACAGCTACCGATTTGGGAAAGTACGCTCTAACACAAGCTTCCTGTAAGACACACACAAAGCCTGCATGTCTTTTTCATACTCCTGCTTATGCAACAATGCACTGAAGCCGAACACACACGAGAGAGAAGGGGGCCATGAAAGCTAAATATCTGCTCAGCAGGTGTGGTGAGGATGCATATCACTCCTGAAGCACAAAGTGATTTGTAGAGCTCCTGAGTGTTCATCCAATTAAAGTGGGTCATGTAAAAGCCATCAGAAAAAATATTATCTGAATTTCAAATCGTGCTAAATGGGCAGCACAGTGGTGTAGTGGTTAATGCTGGTCCCTCACAGCAAGAAGACTCTGGGTTCAAGTCCAGTGCAAGTAATTAATAACCGATGTAAACAATTAGCCAGACTTTGCAATTAACAAAATGAAACAAATGTTAACCATCTTGTAATTCCTCCAGCACCAAGTGTGCTGCTCTGGCAGCCTACATCTCCCATGTTGGAAAATTCAGACCTATTAAAATGAACAGCAAGTGGGTACACTTTCTAATGTATAAACATAAAGAGTGCTGTCATGAAAACCAGCTCTGCTATCAGGTATATTAACTTAATGATAAACAGCCATCGTTTTAACAAAACGGAAAATTGCACCATTCAACCCGGACAACTTGTTTACTGATTTTTAGTCAGAAACAGCAACATGTCGACATGCTGTGGAGTTAATCTAGTACGCTGTCTATGTACTGTGATACCTGCGGTGGAGAATACCCGCTTAGGTGGCACCGATGTCCCCGGTATGCTCCTGAAAACCCTCTCCACAGACCACATGAATGGGCAAAATGTCCTTTCTCCAACATTAAACAAACCCTCCGAGTTATCGCCTCAGACCGCCGGGAATCACATCCTCTCCCGGTTAACATGGAGGTCAAAGTTTGTTGTCCTCCATCACACGATGCTTATGAATGTTTACTTTGCAAGTGGGACTGCATTGCAGTTGTGCTACTGCTGTATTTCAACACTGCACAACACAGCTTACATACAACCTCGCCATCCTTTCAGCCGAAATGGTCTCCAACACGACTACTTTTGGCTTGTTTCGTTTTGCTCAGACTGCAAATATGTCTATAGCCTAGTTAGTTTTTTTTTTTTTTTCTTTTTTATCAGACATCTAATTTATTGGGTTTGTTTACCTGACATGTTTCGACGTACAACTTCCGTCTTCCTCAGAGTGTCACCGGATGTTAATTGGTGACGCATCTTTTATCAGCTGCTGTTTCTGAAGGCGTGGCCTTCCTGTCTGGTTTGACAGGTCGGTCACGCCTTCTACTGTCTGTTTGTCCCCTGCAAGATGGCACTCCAGGTGTGGGAGAGCATGTATGCTCCCTCATCCCGGTTGATGGTCCTCGGGCTTCGCTTACGGATCTCCATGGCCTCCCTGATCCAGCGCTGATGTTTGTTATCTTCTGTGCGGATGACTCTGGCATTCCCCCAGTCCATAATGTGATTTTCCCTTTTACAGTGATCTGTTATAGCTGACTTATAATTTTCCTGTTGTGCCTTTTCTTTTATTGTTCGGGTTTGTCTTGTAGCTGTCTCCTTTTCGCACTCTTTCTTATGTTCATGTTTTCTTGTGCTGAAACTCCTTCCTGTCTCCCCAATATAAGTTTTATTGCATAATTTACATGGAATCTCATATATGGTGTTGCATCTGTTGTCCGGATGTATTCTGTCTTTGGGATGCACCAGGATCTGACGGAGTGTTGTGTGTGGTTTGACAGGTGTGTTAACATTGTGTTTCCTCATTACTCTTTGAATGCGTTCAGTTATTCCCCTGATGTATGGTAATGTAACTACTCCCCTGTGTTCTTGTTTGTTAGTTTGTTTTTTCTCTTTCTTCTGTGTTTTGTTGTTTTTAACCTGTTCCGCCCCTTTGGATATTGCCCATTGTGGATATTGACATGCCTTCAGTGCGTGTTGTATATGTTGTTCCTCCTGTTCTTTGTCCTGTGGATCTGTAATTATTGCTGTGCGTTCATGTAATGTTCTAACTACGGATATTTTGTGCATTATGGGGTGTTCGGAAGTCCAGTTTAAATATTGGTCGGTGTGTGTGGGTTTTCTGTGTACTTTTATTTTGATATCCCCATCTTCTGTGTGTTGTATTTTTAAATCCAAAAATGCTATTGCCTGTTCTGTTTCTTCTTCATGTGTGAATTTTATATTGCCGGTATTGTCTATGGTGTTAAGATGGTCGGTGAGTTGTTGAGTGTGTCCCCTCTTTACTTTTTCCAATATGTCGTCCACATACCGTTTCCAGAGTGTTGGTCTGTATTCCGCTGGTATTGTGGTGAGTGCTTTTTGCTCCAGATCCTCCATGAAAAAAACGCACATGATGGCTGATAGTGGGTCTCCCATGGCAAAACCTTCCTTCTGTCTGTAGATTGTATTCCTGAACTGAAAGTATGTGGATGTGGCGATGAATTGAAGAAGCTGAGTGATGTCTTGTACGGTGAGGTTTGTACGTTTCTTGAGCGTCCTGTCTGTTTTTAATTTGTCTTGTACTATCTGTATGGTGGCTTCCGTGGGTGTTCTGGTGAAAAGAGATATGACATCATGTGAAATGAAAACTTCATCTTGCTGCATTTTGATGTTTTTTAGTTCTTCTGCCAGATGTTTTGAGTTTTTGCAGTGTTGGTCTGTGAGTCCTAGTAATGGTTTAATTATTTCGGTGAGTGCTTTTGATAAATTGTATGTGACCGAACCAATGCTATCTACTATGGGGCGTAATGGTGTTCCTGGTTTGTGTATTTTTGGTGTGCCGTAAATCCTGGGGATGACATTGGCTGTGGGTACTAAATGATTGTAATCCTGCTTATCTATTTTATTTTCATTGAGTAGTGGTTTTAGTAGTGCTTTAAGTTTCTTTTTCTTGTCTTCTGTTGGGTCTTTTTTTAATATTTCAAATGCGTTGTCGCTGAGTAATTCATTCATTTTTCGTTCATATTCATCAGTGTCCATAATAACTGTTGTTCTGCCTTTATCTGCTGGGAGAATTGTGATATCTTTATTTTTTGCTAATGTTTTCATGGCTTTGGCTTCCTGTTTGGTGATGTTGCTGGGTGGTGGTTTGGCCGTTTTCAATATACCAGCTATTGCGTTTCTTAGTGCTGCTTTTTGTCCGTGATCCTGTATTTTCTCACATGCTAACTCAGTTGCCAGAATGAATTCGTCGTGTGGTATGTTGTTCGGTGTGACAGCGTAGTTGAGTCCTTTTGCTAATATACTGCATTCTGCTTGTGAGAGTTTGTACCTTGATATGTTGTAAATCCATTTGTCGTTGATGTGTGCGTGCTCCGGTTCTGCCTTCTTTTTCTGTGCGATGAGTTTGTCCAGTTTTCGTATTTGTCGGGTTTTTGTCTCTGTGAATTCCTGTTCGTGTATGTCTGCCAAGTGTCCGTGTATTGCTATTTCCATTTCCTTGTTTTGGGGAAACCGGCGTTTGAAAGTTTCCGTCTCTCTGTGTAGTTCGCTGTTGATATTATTTAGTTTATCCGTTGTGCACCGTATCCGTTCTTTTACCAGAGTCATCCGCACTTTCCTGATCATCTTTTCCGCGTTTCTGGTTGGAATCGGGTTCTTGATGTTCAGGCTGGCCGGTACGACTTCCTCATCCCGGCAGCGCAGATTGAATCTCAGGTGATTCCTGTAGCGTGCCCGTTTCCGTGTCAATCGCTCTAGGCGGCGAAACTCCTTGATGCTTTCGTCTCCGTAACTAATTCTTAATCTTTCGATTACGTTCATTATGTCTTATATTAAATATAGTTAGTTTTTTTTTTTTTTTCTTTTTTATCAGACATCTAATTTATTGGGTTTGTTTACCTGACATGTTTCGACGTACAACTTCCGTCTTCCTCAGAGTGTCACCGGATGTTAATTGGTTAATTAACATCCGGTGACACTCTGAGGAAGACGGAAGTTGTACGTCGAAACATGTCAGGTAAACAAACCCAATAAATTAGATGTCTGATAAAAAAGAAAAAAAAAACAAAAAACAAAAAAAACCTAACTATATTTAATATAAGACATAATGAACGTAATCGAAAGATGTCTATAGCCTGTAGGCGCCTGTACAGGTTACATGTGTTGATATGCCCCCATGAGTCCATAGGCTGTAATGTTAGGCCCTGTCCCATATTTCTTTTACCCTCTCTACGTTCTGTGCATTTACCACACCGCAAACTTATGTTTTGTTTCGTTTTAATGAACCATTTAACTGATAGTATTATCTCATCTCATCTCATTATCTGTAGCTGCTTTATCCTTCTACAGGGTCACAGGCAAGCTGGAGCCTATCCCAACTGACTACGGGCGAAAGGCGGGATACACCCTGGACAAGTTGCCAGGTCATCACAGGGCTGACACATAGACACAGACAACCATTCACACTCACATTCACACCTACGGTCAATTTAGAGTCACCAGTTAACCTAACCTGCATGTCTTTGGACTGTGGGGGAAACCGGAGCACCCGGAGGAAACCCACGCGGACACGGGGAGAACATGCAAACTCCACACAGAAAGGCCCTCGCCGGCCCTGGGGCTCAAACCCAGGACCTTCTTGCTGTGAGGTGACAGCGCTAACCACTACACCACCGTGCCGCCCCTGATAGTATTAATCAGTTAAAACTCTTCTTATTGGTTATCGGTTAAACAGTGAGTTTTGAACATCCCTATTATTAAGATAACACCGTTGCTCAGCTTAACATAAGGAATGATACAACTGCGAGCCCCAACCTAAAATCCATCCATCCATTATCGGTAATCACTTATCCTGTGCAGGGTTGTGGGCAAGCTGGAGCTGAATGGTTGGAGACAAACGACCATTCACACTCACATCTATGGTTAATTTAGAGCCACCAATTAGCCTAACCTGCATGTCTTTGGGGGAAACCGGAGCACACCCACACAGAGAACATGCAAACTCCACACAGAAAGGCCCCCGTCAGCCACTGGACTTGAACCCAGAACCTTCTTGCTGTAAGGCGACAGTGCTAATCACTACAGCACCATGCCACCCCAACCTAAAAATCCATCCATCCCATCTCATCTCATTATCTCTAGCCGCTTTATCCTGTTCTACAGGGTCGCAGGCAAGCTGGAGCCTATCCCAGCTGACTACGGGCGAGAGGCGGGGTACACCCTGGACAAGTCACCAGGTCATCGCAGGGCTGACACATAGACACAGACAACCATTGACACCTACGGTCAATTTAGAGCCACCAATTAGCCTAACCTGCATGTCTTTGGACTGTGGAGGAAACCGGAGCACACCCACACAGAGAACATGCAAACTCCACACAGAAAGGCCCCCGTAAGCCACTGGGCTTGAACCCAGAACCTTCTTGCTGTGAGGCAACAGTGCTAATCCCTATGCCACCCCAACCTAAAAAGCTTCATCCTTTATTTTTCATACAAACAAAACCATGAGAATTGTAATGAATTTGTAACCATGTTAGAACTGGGAAACAAGCCAACATACTGGATCAGTTTACTAGAACATATTTGGAAAAAAAAATCGACAGAAAGCTTTCTGATGGTTTTGGCTTGCAATTTTCTGATCGACAGAATCACAGAGAAAGACCAGTTCCCAGTTATGGCGTGTTTGATTCCAGTGGAGTTGCTAAACCTGGCTGTGAAGGCA
Organism: Neoarius graeffei; assembly: GCF_027579695.1. Lineage (NCBI taxonomy): Eukaryota > Metazoa > Chordata > Actinopteri > Siluriformes > Ariidae > Neoarius > Neoarius graeffei. The sequence continues at coordinate 40,787,475 of NC_083581.1, forward strand.
GAGAGAAAGCAGCGAGTCTGTTGTTTGAGAACAGAAGATCAGTGCACAACCCTTGAGCATTAGTGAGTTCATCCCGAATGCTTTGGGAGCAATCAAACTAATTATCCTTATTCAAACATACAACTCCATTAAAGAAAACAAATTTAAAAGCACTTAAGATTCGACTGTAAAGACTCTTACTCGTTCCACAATACAGTCTAAAAGTATTTGTTTTTTCTTCTTCCTTCATGTAATTACGTGTCTCTGTGTCACTGATGGTGGTTAATCACCAGGCTTTTTATTTCTGCGGTAACTCGGTCATGCATGCACGACGCAGCTTAAATTCTTTCCTCGTTAAAACAAGTCTAGATATTTCATTTCTCTATGTGTAATGATGAAGCAGCACCACAATACTGCGTTTAGTGTGCCAGTGCCATCATTCAGTCATTCTCCCGTTCCTGAATGCAACAAATGAATTCAGGAGCAGAGCCAATAAAGCGTCCCTGATTATGAACTGCATTCCTAAAGCTACAATCTGAGAAATATGAGAGCTCATTATGAAAGTTTTAATTTGTGCTGCGATCCTGAGAAAGACAAACGGAAGACGTCTAGGCGTCGCCACACAGAAATGCACAACTGCACTCCTCACCATCGTGCTGAAAACAGAGACAGAACCCAAAATCAACAAATCCAACCTCACGTCCTAGTATCCAAGTATCCTATAATTTGAGTATGCAGTGCAGCCCATGAGGGGTAATGAGCCAACAGTGGCTTTTGGGCATTTCTGGGATTTGAACTCAAATTATTTTTTTGATGTAAAAAATTTAAAAAGTACAGTCTTTAAGGAGGTACTGCGCACTTAAATGTGTATTTCGAGCTGATAAATAAATATGACTGTACTGTGATGAAGCGCATCAATGCTGGTGTTAATATTGATTAAATTTCCATTTTTCTAATAAAAATCAACATTTTATGGATTGAAAATAGCCAAAAATGACTGGCTAAAGTCATCCTGAAACTTTCAAGGCCGATGCTGACGTGGAGTAAACCATTTGGTACCTCTCTATGTCATTACATTTTTATAAATAAAAACAAAAATAAAGTCAATGGATGGACCACCTCCCTCCACCCCCGCCCCTTAAAGTGCATATTCTGGACCAATTTTGTGTTTTTTGATATGAAAGTATGTCCCTTTACACACTCATCCAGAAGCGTAATTTTGCACAAGGCCATCTGTCTACAGCAAAAAAAAATAAAATAACAAAACGCGTCTGGAAAAATCCCAAGGGAGTCTGGGGCCAGATTCGTGACGTCACCTGCGGAAGCACCAGCAGGCTGCGCGAGCTTGCACGGTTTCAGTGCACAGCCTGTGTAGACCAAGAGCTCCCATTTCTCTCTCATTGTCCAGTCTTTTGGAAAACGATGAGTACTAATCCCATCAAGAGTGGTGTTGCTACACCCTCCTACGATACATCTGTTAACCATTTTAATAATTACGTGATAACGTTGAAGAAATTTGCAGAAAACCACCAGGTCGTTTTCTCATAAACAAACCAGCGCTGACGTAGGATTCAGAGGGAGGCGTCCCGCAGATGATGTCACGAAAAATCAATGTTTGCCGGGAAATCCAAATGCCAAGTTTTTTCAGAGGCGGACCAATTCGCCTCAAATGGCTTGATTTCAACTGAATTTTTCTGGTATTGCACAAGGTAAAACAAATTGCAGAGAATGCAGAATGTTACAGATATTTGACCAAAGTTTAATATAAAATAGGAGAATTACATTGATCTTGCTCCTGAATTTACCCGTGATATGCACTTTAATGGGAGCTATGCCACCATTTACTCATTTAAATACATGTACCAACAGCCATGTACCACAGTAGATCATGGTTTTAAAATGGTTCTTTTTACCAAATAAACTATGATAGAAGTGCTGTTTCTACCTAGCCTGGGCCCGCCCATCCTAAGTGTGACGCAACACGAGGGCCTGTTGCGAGCTTAGTCTGGCAAGGCAAGCTATCTCCGGCTCTTCCAAGCTCCCGAAAAATCAGGAGCCAATCAACTTTGAGCATCTCCAACGGCCCTGGGTAGAGGCGTGTTCAAGGCAGTGACGTAGTAGAACTGCGACCGGAAGCCATAGATTGTTTATAGAATCTATGCCGGAAGCGCTTCATTCACTAGAAACATTACGAACATGGAGCGGCGGCAAGCCTTTGACACAGCGGTAGATGCTGTATTGAAAGCATTCAACGGGAAGTTCTCTTTGAAAACGGAGCAAAGAGCAGCCCTGGAGGTATTTATCTTCTTCCTGTTACTCAAGCAGTTTCCGTCGCGTCACATACGTCAGAGGAAAGAGTGATGTGATTGGTTTAAGCTTCGTCACAGCCTTTTCTGGCTTCGACCAGTAGCAAACTGAGGCATTTCAGGGAGGCGGGTCAACCACGCCTTTGGGAAATGGTTGGCCTTAATATCTTTGCCAGACCAAATGCTCGCAGAGCTTTGAAGTCGCGTTAGCCAGACTAGTTTCTACCAGGCTTGTAGTACTTGAGTCCGACTCGTGCCCTAATTTTAAGGACTCGTGACTTGACTTAGACTTGAGCACTTATGACTCGGACTTGGATTCGGACTCGTGCATTAACTGCATTCGGACTCGTAAATTGGAGACGAGGACTTGGATTTTTTCTTAAATTCTTAATTTTGTGCAAAAGAATGCACATTCACCTGTTCATACGTCATGTTCAGGAACAAACTAACGTTAATGGCGCTAAAATGCCTGGAGAGAAGCCCCTAGGATTGTCTGCTTTGCTTATACAGACTTCTTGCACAGTGGGAAAAATGCACTGCTATGTGTTCCATATGTAAAAGAACTATCGAGGAGACAACGGGGACAACCTCGAACTTCAATCGTCATTTGGCAAGACTCCACCCAGAGAAGTAAGTGACACGCTGTGTTCATTGCTCTGTTGATTGGAGGGCTTGCTGAGCGATGAACTAGCTAGTGTTAACCCTCTCTCATGTTATTTACCCTGCTGATAGTGGGTGGGGCTTGCTAAGCAATGAACAAGCTTTAATCTGTAGCCTGTTAACTAAAACGGGGCAGTCCAGCAGGAACATTAGTCCAACACAGTAGCAGAGATGCTTTCACATAAAGGCAGCAACAGCCACCGTCAAATGGTGCAGTTGGAGTCTTGTTCTTGGACTCAACTCGGTTCAGTAGTGGACTTGACTCAGACTTGAATACTGGGGACTCGAGACTGGACTCGGACTCGAGGTTTAGTGACTCGACTCCAACACTGCTTTCTACCCATCAGCTGCATTTTATTGTTGTTTTTTCGTTATGCTAATTTTTATTTGTAAAATTCTTTGATTTGTGATGTCACAAATACTTACCCACGCTACGTCAGAGTTCCTGAAGCCTGTAAACAAGTCCCAGCTTATTACTTTGAAAGATGATATGTAGCTTTTCTTGATAGTGTCACTAAGCTACTTTTACACAATAATCAGACTGTATCAGATGCATCTTCACTACTAGGAGGCCTGAACAATGACCTACAGGCTACAACTTTTGCACACTTGTGTCCTAGTTTCTTTGCTTTGAGTCATCAAATTGTAATGTAACAGTAACTCGACTTCATCACACCAGCCCAGTGCTTTCATTTTCCATAACAACACAACATAGTGTTTTATTCTTCAGAAACCCGAACCAATCAGCCTTCATCGAATCATTTGGTAATTACCGTAAAATTCATCCAAACATTGTTATTGAATACAACCATTTATAATGTTTAACTGATGCACAATCCAAATTCTTACCAAAATCAGAACTTCACTGCAGATACTCAGTCAAAATCAACAAAACTGACCAAAAGCTTGACTCGAGGTCTGAAAACACACAACAAATTTCATAAATGATGCAGAACCGCAGCCGACTTCAAAAGCAACACACTCTCAGCTACGATTTTCCAAAAGCTTCATGTTCTGTCTCTAGATTTCTGTCCAATTAAGTCTGGAGAAGAGTGAGACTTCAAAGTTTCCCCTATAAACAAGTTTCTCTTTTTTGGAAACTCAAGCCCCCCCGTAGAAGTTAGTTTTGAGTAGATAAAGTTGTAAACACACTTTAAAATTAAATTCACCAGTACTGTTTTAGTAAAAATGAATTAGAGGCAAAAAGACTCACTGTAGCTTTTCTGAGGAAATTCTATATATGTCTCACACACAACACACACACACACACACACGGTCTGTCATCACCTCGGCTCATTCTTACCCTACATGTTCATGCACAACCAGGACCAGGATGAATCACGATGTTAGAATCGATCCTTTGACATGAACCGAATTTGCCGTTCTGCTGTACTGGGTTCGTTTCTGCTCCCACAGCTCAGGAGGGGTTTTTTTGGTTGTTTTTTTTTTCCACTTCACTTGTCCTTGCTCTTTTGTTCCAGACCCATGAGCAGCTGCAGGACCATTTAAGATGAACAGATTGCTTTTAGTTTTCAGTGCATGTCTTGGTAATAAAAAATGTTGAGCTTTCACATAACATATTGTGGCAGCGGGGGCGTGGTCAAGCGCCGGTCTGTGACAGGAGGGCGGAGTCAGGGAAGGTAAGTGGCAGAATCACGTCACCTGAGAGCAATTAACCTGTTTGTGTGTCTTCCCAGTGACTGCGCCCTATATCAGGAGGGAGAGCGAGAGCAGAAGGAGCTCAACCCTGAACCAGACGCCGGTTGTGTGTCTGTGAATATTATTGTTAGACTGAAAAGTGTGGCAATAAAGCCCATTTATAAAACCTGATCTCTGTCCTGCCGTCCTCTGTGCTCCACCCACACGTAGGGTCTCTTACACATATATAAAAAAGAGAAATAAAAATAAAGTACAAGTAAAATAAAATGCAGCTTCTGTTCTAGATCTGTGAGGAAAGCAGGAGATCTGCAGATCCTTCAAGCTGAAGGAATTTCTCATATTTTTATAGTTCACACTCAGATGGATAAGGAAGGAATAACACATTCGGGTGCTCATTCTCATCTCATTATCTCTAGCCGCTTTATCCTGTTCTACAGGGTCGCAGGCAAGCTGGAGCCTATCCCAGCTGACTACGGGCGAAAGGCGGGGTACACCCTGGACAAGTCGCCAGGTCATCACAGGGCTGACACATAGACACAGACAACCATTCACACTCACATTCACACCTACGGTCAATTTAGAGTCACCAGTTAACCTAACCTGCATGTCTTTGGACTGTGGGGGAAACCGGAGCACCCGGAGGAAACCCACGCGGACACGGGGAGAACATGCAAACTCCGCACAGAAAGGCCCTCGCCGGCCACGGGGCTCGAACCCAGACCTTCTTGCTGTGAGGTGACAGCGCTAACCACTACACCACCATACCGCCCACACATTCGGGTGCTGTGATAGGAAAATAATCAACGTTGAAATGGTCCGATGAAGCGGCGTTACTACTACTGCTGTTTTATTCATTCTATACCACAGCAATTTACCATCAATTAGCTTTTAACGTTTAAAAGAACACACTTTGTGCTTTTTATCCATTTATAGTTACATTCAGTGTTGTGGACTGCCTGTGAAACAAGTTCCTGTTAGCAGCAATAAACAGTTGTTCTGTCACAAGTTATAAAGTGCTGACACTGCAGACTCCGGCCAAGTTTACATTAGACCGTATCTGTCTCGTTTTCTTCGCGGATGCACTGTCCGTTTACATTAAAACGCCTGGAAACGCCGGGAAACGGGAATCCACCAGCGTCCACGTATTCAATCCAGATCGTGTCTGGTCCGGTGCTGTGTAAACATTGAGAATACGCGGATACGCTGTGCTGAGCTCTAGCTGGCGTCGTCATTGGACAACGTCACTGTGACATCCACCTTCCTGATTCGCTGGCGTTGGTCATGTGACGCGACTGCTGAAAAACGGCGCGGACTTCCGCCTTGTATCACCTTTCATTAAAGAGTATAAAAGTATGAAAATACTGCAAATACTGATGCAAATACTGCCCATTGTGTAGTTATGATTGTCTTTAGGCTTGCCATCCTTCCACTTGCAAGTGGTAAGTGACGCGCATGCCCGACATGCACTGAGATCACACACACACACACAGCGGCTCAGTCCCGAATCACTGCTCATGTGCTTCACTCGCGCGCTCTGTGAGCTGCGCAGGGCCGAGTGCGCACCCTCCAGAGGGCACTCGCTGTTCAGGGTGGAGTGATTTGGAGCGCAGGATGCCTGCGGAGCCGAGCGTATCCGTGTATTGGCGTTGCTGTGTGCACGCGAATCGTGTATTGGCGTTGCTGTGTGCACGCTAATCGTTTTAAAAACGTTAATCTGATGATCCGCTGATACGGTCTAATGTAAACCCCACCTCCTTCTGTCAACGCTAACTAAACGTCTCCTTACAGGAAATTTCACCAGATGAACGGTGGGACGTCAAGCATACAAGCCCCTGTGAATGAGGGCTTACTATTAGGTATGGAACGATTCACTCAATTCAAGCTTCAATTCGATTCACAATATGGGGTTCACGATTCGATTTTCCCACAATATTTTTGAAAGAAAAAATTAAATGAAGAAAATTTTATTACCAAAAAACCTGCAACATTTATTTTCCTATTCTTTATCAACTTAAGTACTGTATTCCTTTTGTTAAATAAAAACTACTTTTGTTTCATTTTCTTTATAACCAACAATAATTATTTACCCACATTTGTAAAGGATGGGGCAGCACAGTGGTGTAGTGGTTAACATTGTCGCCTCACAGCAAGAAGGTTCTGGGTTCGAGCCCAGTAGCCGACAGGGGCCTTTCTGTGTGGAGTTTGCATGTTCTCTGTGTGGGTTTCCTCCGGGTGCTCCGGTTTCCCCCAAAGACATGCAGGTTAGGTTAACTGGTGACTCTAAATTGGCCGTAGGTGTGAATGTGAGTGTGAATGGTTGTCTGTGTCTATGTGTCAGCCCTGTGATGACCTGGCGACTTGTCCAGGGTGTACCCCGCCTTTAGCCCATAGTCAGCTGGGATAGGCTCCAGCTTGCCTGCGACCCTGTAGAAGGATAAAGCGGCTAGAGATAATGAGATGAGATGATTCCTTCTACTAAAAATATACTGTAAAACATTTTCTTAATAACCATTTGTGAACATTTATGAAGGCTGTAGTCAGCTTAAACAGAAATCAACTATCTCCTTCTCTTCTCTTTTCTTTATCTTTCAGGAGTCTGTAAAAAGAGAGCTCCGATTTCTTGTTAACTCTATTTGTACAGTCAGTCACACAACAGTTTTTTCCCATTTTACGGGCGAAAGGCGGGACACACCCTGGACAAGTTTCCAGGTCATCACAGGGCACTGGGTAAACATAATAGGGCAAAAAAACTAATATGTAAAGCACAGCCTCTGTGGAATTACCGTATGAACTTATGATCATTCATGCTCATCTTCACAGCAGATGATTACTTATTCAATAATTCTGTCAGTAACTACCTACACAGTGCACAGTACATCTGTTTATGTCAGAAAACAAATAAGAAAAAATGAGAGACAGATGAAAAGTGAGAACAGACAAGAGGCACACAATGTGTATCTGTACTGAGGGAAAAAAAAAAATATATATATATATATATCTAAGCTATGGAGGAGGAACAGGACCAAACCGCCAAAGCAGAGTACTGAGATGGAATCAGAGATAAAACGAGAGAGCAAGAGAGTCTGAAGGTCAGGGCGGAGAGATGAAAAGCGCACCCTAACAAAGGAGATCAAGGCAGAGAGAGAGAGAGAGAGAGTGCACAGCACAGAGTTTGGAAAGATATTTTCATGAGTGGGAATTTCAAACACTCGTATTGCTGCATGTCAGTGTCTGTTGTAAAAATAGTATGTATTCACAGTACGCACTTTGATACCAGGACACGGAGAAAGAGCCGGCACTAAGATCTTGGCTAATAAGTAGTAGCTGGGGTTGGAAATGTTTGAAAACTTCACCTGAAATATTTCATGACCTTTCAAAATGTTCCAAAAAAGGAAGCATGCGCTCGCCTTTGCTCTTCTCAGCCAGTAGCTATGAGCACAGAGAGCTGGCTAGTGGGTGGGAATTGGTGAGTGAATTCTCAGTAAATGGAGAGAAAAAAAAAAGGTGGCTACCATTTTGCAAATGTATACAGTGTATGGGAATGAACAATTGCTCTCCAGTTCATAAGAAGCTGCTCGGTGAAACTAAACCTGTGATTATTAGCCATTCCCCAAACAAGTCGGTTAAAGTGAGAAAACACTCTAAATTACATTACAGGCATTTAGCAGACACTCTTATCCAGACTGGCATACAATGAGCGCACGCACAGCACCTGGGGCGCAGTTGTGGGTTAGGTACCTTGCTCAAGGGCACTTGAGCAATGGATTTTTTCTGCTGGTCCAGGGAGTCAAACCAGCGACCCTCTGGTTGACAAGACTGCTTCGCTAACCTTTAGGCCATGGCTTCCCCTATGAATAGTGCCATAGAGATCCTACATCTGTTCACATCTCCCAGTGTTGTAGTAAAGTCACTAAATCGCAAGTACGAGTCCAGTCTTGAATGCCCAGTGTCCAAGTCCAAGTCATTAAAGAAAAATTTGAGTCAAGTCCACTTTTGATCCGAGTCGAGTCCAAGAACAAGACTCCAACTGCACCATTTGACGGTGGCTGTTGCTGCCTTTACTGTATGTGAAAGTGTCTCTGCTACTGTGTTGGACTAACCTTACTGCTCGACTGCCCCGTTTTAGTTAACAGGCTACAGATTAGGGCGGCACGGTGGTGTAGTGGTTAGCGCTGTCGCCTCACAGCACGAAGGTCTGGGTTCGAGCCCCGTGGCCGGCGAGGGCCTTTCTGTGCGGAGTTTGCATGTTCTCCCCGTGTCCGCGTGGGTTTCCTCCGGGTGCTCCGGTTTCCCCCACAGTCCAAAGACATGCAGGTTAGGTTAACTGGTGACTCTAAATTGACCGTAGGTGTGAATGTGAGTGTGAATGGTTGTCTGTGTCTATGTGTCAGCCCTGTGATGACCTGGCGACTTGTCCAGGGTGTACCCCGCCTTTCGCCCGTAGTCAGCTGGGATAGGCTCCAGCTTGCCTGCGACCCTGTAGAACAAGATAAAGCGTCTAGAGATAATGAGATGAGATGAGATGAGGCTACAGATTAAAGCTTGTTCATTGCTCAGCAAGCCCCGCCCACTATCAACAGGGAAAATAACATGAGAGAGGGTTAACACTAGCTAGTTCATCGCTCAACAAGCCCTGCTATGAACACAGCATGTCACTTACGTCTCTGGGTGGAGTCTTGCCAAATGACAATAAGTTCGAGGTTGTCCCCGTCGTCTCCTCGATAGTTCTTATACATACGGAACACATAGCAGTGCATTTTTTCCCACTGCACGAGAAGTCTGTATAAGCAAAGCAGACAATCCTAGGGGCTTCTCTCCAGGCATTTTGGCGCCATTAACGTTAGTTTGTTCCTGAACATGACATATGAACAGGTGAATGTACATTCTCTTGCACAAAATGAGTATAAAAATTAATGTAGATATAAATATCTTATACCAAATTATTATGGCATGTTACAAAAAATAAAGTAAAAATCCGAGTCCTCGTCTCCAATTTACGAGTCCGAATGCAGTTAATGCACGAGTCTGAGTCCAAGTCCGAATCATCAGTGCTCAAGTCCAAGTCAAGTCTTTAAAATTACGAGTCGGACTCGAGTCTGAGTCTTGGACTCGATTACTACAAGCCTGATGTCTCCACACCCACCCAAAACACATCGCACTCATCAACTTAATTGTATCAATTATGCAGTAATTTTATTTCGCATGTTTCCTCATCCACTCCTGAAGAGAAGTTAATTCCTGGTCATGTCACTGTTTCTATCTATGGCTCCAGGATAACTGCCGCTGGTTTGGACGGATAATTTGGAGTGTTCAACATAGAGACAGCTCTGCACTTGTTAGCGCTAGCTTCAGCATCTTGCTATTCAGCAGCATGCCTGTGTCACATTCCAGTGGCCTTTAATTTACGACCTTGTCATGAGGGAACACCTTCTCACTACAAGGTCTTTTTTGACATTCTCATCATGCCAGTCAAACACCCACCCACACACACACACACACATACACACACACATCACCCACACACACAGCACCATCAGCGAGAAACTAAGGGAAAAGAAACGAGCATGAGTGTTGAGTAAAATCTTTATGGGTAAATGGACAGATGGCTTCACAGAGCAGTGGTGTGTGAGCCAATGAGCTAATGGCTAATGGCTTCATGGCTATATTTCACTGTACCATGCAAACGTTTAATAGATATCCCACCTTGCTCACATTCCTCATTACGGGGAGAAATAAAATGCTCTGCAGCACTGGTTATTCGTGATCGTCTGTTAATGTGTATGCAGAATACTGTAGTTTGTTCAAGCACTTTCTGTCAAACATATACAGTACTGTGCACATGTCAAGAAATGACTTAAAAATAATGAAATTAAATGTTTCAACATTAAAAAAAAAAAACTAAAAACAGCAGTAAACCATAATAAATGAAACAAAGTCAATATTTGGTATGAGACGACCCTTTGCTTAAAAAAAAATAGTAGTCTCAGGTACAATGCGTGCAGTTTTATAAGGAAATGAGCTGTAGGTTTTACTGAGCATCTTACAGAACCAGAACCAGTTCTTCTGGACACTTTGACGGTCACACTCGCTTCTTAATTTTGCACCAAAACCCAGCAGCCTTCATTATGTTTTCTTTTTTAATCTGAAAAGTCCTCTCTTATGTAATATGCTGCTCGGATACAAACTTTTTTTTTTCTGTAACATTTAAGTTTGTGCTGTAAAACGAACATTTGGACTCTAAAATGTTTTTGTACTGACTCGATAATGTAGAAGTCATAAAATAGAAATCTATAGCAAAATTTGTATGCAAAAAAAAAATTAGGGTGCCTCAGAGTTTTGCACAGTACTGTAGAATTAAAAAAAAAAAAAACGGAAAAATATCATGACGCTGACTAGCTTGCCACTGATGATGCTAAACCTTTTGGTCAAATGGGGGTAAAAATTGAAGCTTATGATGTGAGGTAGAATTTAGCCAACGCTAAGCATCATGCTAGCATGAGCAAATATTCATAATTAACACTGACGAAGGTAACGCTCATGATTTTGATCTAATTTTCAGACCAGTAGATAATGATGATGCTAAATATTTGATTGATGATTCACACAACACTAACCGTAAAGCTAGTAGCCCTTATCAAAAAGAAGTATACTTCAAGTTCATTTTATTCAGTAAAGTAGATTTCCTTAAGTATACTTTTGTGCACCAAGTATACTGATATCAATGTACTTACAGTAAACTAATATAATACTTCTTGGGACTAAATTGGCCCACTTTTACTTTATAAAAAGTATACTTTAAGTCTAAGAGTAGTAAACTTTGAGTGTACGACTAGTATTTTTTTTATTTTGGACTGCAAGTATACCACAAGTAAACTTATATACTAATAGTTTACTAGTTCGGGTGGCACAGTGGTGTAGTGGTTAGCGCTGTCGCCTCACAGCAAGAAGGTCCGGGTTCGAGCCCCGTGGCCGGCGAGGGCCTTTCTGTGCGGAGTTTGCATGTTCTCCCCGTGTCCACGTGGGTTTCCTCCGGGTGCTCCGGTTTCCCCCACAGTCCAAAGACATGCAGGTTAGGTTAACTGGTGACTCTAAATTGACCGTAGGTGTGAATGTGAGTGTGAATGGTTGTCTGTGTCTATGTGTCAGCCCTGTGGCGACTTGTCCAGGGTGTACCCCGCCTTTCGCCCGTAGTCAGCTGGGATAGGCTCCAGCTTGCCTGCGACCCTGTAGAACAGGATAAAGCGGCTACAGATAATGAGAATGAGATGAGTTTACTAGTTCTATACTTGTCGTCCACTCTTTAGTTTACAAAAGCATACTTCATAGTATACTGGAAATATACTGAGTTTACTTGTTTTATACTTCTAGTCCACTTTTTTAGTTTACTAAAGTATACTGTGTAGTATACTGGAAATATACTATTGGTTTACTCATTACACACTTCCAGTCCACTTTTTAGTTTATAAACGTATACTTTATAGCATATTGGAAATATACTATTAGTTACTGGCTATATACATCTAGTTCACTTTTTAGTTTTGAAGTATACTGCAATTCCCCTTCTAGGGATACTATTAGTTTTCTAGCCCTAACCCTTACCTCATGCACACTACCAGTGTTTTGTACCTTAAGTTACAATGAAGTTACTGTATAAAGGTACGAATTCACAAAATAACAACAGATACTCAGGATTAAGAACATATTAATTTTCTTTAAAAATCAAAATTTAAAGCAACATTGTATTAAATGCCAAAGTATGAAAACATGTCAATGACAACCTACGGTCAATTTAGAGTCACCAGTTAACCTAACCTGCATGTCTTTGGACTGTGGGGGAAACCGGAGCACCCGGAGGAAACCCACGCGGACACGGGGAGAACATGCAAACTCCGCACAGAAAGGCCCTCATCAGCCACGGGGCTCAAACCCGGACTTTCTTGCTGTGAGGCGACAGCGCTAACCACTACACCACCGTGCCGCCCTACACTTAAACATAAGGCACAAATATTTTAATACTTTATTACACTTTTGTTAAGTATATCTTGATCAAAAGTTTAAGTATAAGCTGAATATACTGGTACTTAGGCTTTTCTATATACTTTTCAGTATAAGCCAAGTATCCTTATGTATAACTTTATTAAGTATATCTCTGATAAATAAAAGTAAACTGAAAGCATACGGTCTTATTTTTAGTTTAAAAGAAGTATACTAGAAGCACACTTGAATAAACTTTTTTGTAAGGGAGGATCAAACGCACAGTGATCAGCGCTGATGACACAAAGCCTCATGATCTTATAGGCATAACATTTCATGATGCTTAATGCATCACACTGATGATGCTTAGCATCATGGTAGTAGTACTACATGATAAGTGCAATATTTGTTAGATGATGCTAAGTATGATTTCGACACTCCTAAGCATCATTGCTAGCATCACCAAATGCATAATGATGATCCTAAGCTTCATGATTTTAATATAATAGCTGTAACAGTTGATGTTCATGATGCTGAATATGATTTGGATAATGCTAAGCATCATGCTAGCATGATCTAGTCGGCATCATAATTGATAGATGATGCTAAGTATGATTCGGATGCTACTCAGCGTCATGCTAGCATGATGAAATGCTTAATAATTAACAGTGATGATGTTAAGCCGCAAGATAGCCTCATCTAATAAGTATAATAATTTATAGATGATGCTAAGCATGATCACGTTTGCATAATGACTGACAATGATGAAGCTAAGCATCATGCTAGCGTGATTTAACATGCACAATGCATCACGCTGATGATGCTTAGCCTTATGATAGTACTATTTGATAAATGATGACTCAAACCCGAGGCTACGAAGCATCATTCTAGCTTGATGAAATGTATAAATCATCAACAGTGATGATGCTAAGCTTGATTTTGATGAAGTGAAGCATCAGGCTGACATGATAAATTACGCATAATGATGCTAAGCTTCCTGACTTCAATCTAATACACATGCCAATTGATAGTGATGACGCCAAGTATGATTCAGACACTGGTAGGAATCATGCTAGCATGATCTAATAGGCGTAATTATTCTTCGATGATGCTGAGTATGCTTGAGGTGTTGCTAAGCATGAGCAAATCTGTATAATGATTGACGCTAGAGTCTGATGACGCAAAACATCATGCTAGCATGATCTAATATGCGTAAAGATTGACACTGATGATGTGATCGGTAATTAGGCGAATGCGATTAGATGCTACGGTGTTTTCTCTCAGTAATACACAACACTGTATCTTTAATGCCTGATTTTAAAGTCTTTAAAGATACACCTCAGAAACCTGAGGTGATTAGCAGGTTATGTACCACTGATAGTGCATATGCACTTAGACAAGCATTCCTTTTAATAATATTTATAATAGAATAATGATTCAAATATGAATATTTCATTTCAGTCAAACTTGCTCAGGTCACTGATCTTGGCCTTCCTGCAGCTATTAGTCATGGCTGCTATTTTGCTGGAGTTTAAAACCTGAATCCACACGGGCCAAGAAAACGAGCTTTGTTAGCAAGCTGGTCTGTGTCCTGAAAACTGTAAGCTGTTCTAGAATAGCTGTGATGGTGAATACCACAAAAAAAATCATAATTTCAATTGTTTCTGTTCAATTTGATCTTTAGTCAAAGCAAAATGTTTGCAAGGTTCAACGTGCAATAAAACTAGGGATGTATCAATTAGTGCTGTCAAAAATGTCGCGTTATTAACGCGTTAACTTGACTCAATTTTAACGGCGATAATTTTTTTATCGCGAGATTAACGCTCTGTGACATGATGTAGGTTTTTCATAAGCTTTTGAAACTGCCAGGAACTTGGAACAGAGACAAACCGATAGCAGCTAGACTGTAATGCTACGCCCCGCACAGCCAGAGTCCTCTGCCCCCCCGAGAACCAGCGCGGGCAGGGCGCGCTAGTAGAGATGGGATTTATGGCTCTTTGATGGGATCCGCATCTTTGTGATCCGTTCTATGAAAAGAGCCGTTCAAAAGACTGGCTCATTTGGCTCTTTTTAAATATTTATTCAGTTTTAAGAAGACAGCGTCTAAAGAAGCCAGATCCCTCTGAACTGTAAACTCAATGCTATCCCAGAAATCCTTCCTGTAATATGCAAATTTGGCCGCCTCTGATTGGACAGCGCGACGCATCAACAGGCAGAAAGTGTAAAAGTACAAAATGTGTTAAGTGAGCTGAAACAGTAAAGATCAGATTCAATGCAATATTTATCAACGAACAACTTAAACTTAATATAATAGTGTACTTTATATTATAATCAAGCATGTCAAGCCTACCGTCACTGTGTAACCTGTCTCTCTGATTAAAGTTGTAGACTAACTCAAACAGTAGATCATTTCATTCATGGTTCTCTTGCTAGCCCCGCGCCGGTGCTCGGCTTAGGTTTTACTTTGCAGTGGCTATGTCAAGACGTGTTATGCTTTGTAATAAAAAAAAAATATTGGTACAAAGCAAGCCCATTCACTTTTTTATGCTGATAAGAGAATTACAATGGTCTTTTATGTGACAAAAATGTGCGATTAAATTGCGATTAATCGCGAGTTAACTATGACTGTTGCGGCATTAATCGTGATTAAATATTTTAATCGCTTGACAGCACTAGTATCAATATCTATCCAGTACCATTCTCATTCACTCATACTCGCAAAAGATGCTTCAACACCAACATCCAATACCACATTACATCAGCCTAGCATACGTTGTTTTGCTAATGAACGGACAATATGAAACAACAGCGATCTGGACGTGCTTCGTGATTAATTATAGTGATAAAAGCAAACTGCGCTTTGTGAAAATATCAAGACAAGGGCCTACTAGTCTAACTACTATCTAGCTACGTGGCATATCACTGCAGTGATGTGGCCGCTCTGACAGCTTCAGCCATCAACGTTTCTAGGGGAGAATTACAGTAGTGGTTTCCTGTTGCCTTCAACTGGGGTAAGCCATGGCCTAATGATTAGACAAGCAGCTTTGGGACCAAAACATCGCTGGTTCAATTCCCTGAACCAGCAGGAATGGCTCAAATGCCCTTGAGCAAAGCATCTAACCCCCACCTGCTTGTATGTGGTATGTTGCTCTGAATAAGTGCCATGTAATGGATCATTATAGTGGTTTTTTTCTCTCAACCATTCACACCTAGTAGCCTGTTAACCTAACCACATGGCTTTGGACTGTGGGGGGAAACCAGAGCACCTGGAGGAAACTCCATACAGAAAGGCCCCCGTCAGCCATGAGGTTTAAACTCAGAACCTTCTTGCTATGAAGCGACAGTGCTAACCACAATACCATAAATAAAACATCTTAAATATAACCACTCAGCTTATAGAGTTGAGAAAAAATTTGCCAGCAAATAGATGATGCTAGGTGAGTGAAAATAACAACCCTTAACCAGTATGTTGTTCATGATGGAACATTGAATACGAATTTAAAACAAAAACAAAAACATACTTTAATTACAGCTGTACAGAAGTTAAACAAAACCTGCTCTCTTCCACTGCAGGCTAGCTGATGTAGCCGATTTAAATGTCTTCATTTAAAACAAACTCGCGAATGTTTACTCTGCCTCACTTTGCCTTCAGAGTCGGCAAATGAAGTCCAAATGATACGTCCATATTTATGTGGGGAAAGTTACTGATATTTAGCCTGGCAAGCCAGACTAAATGTGAATATTTAGTCTGGCCTCGATCCGTAGACATTTCCGAAGCGGGTAGGAGGAACAAACCGCTGTCTTTCAAACTGTCTCTGTGTGTATAGGCCAACGCTCTGACCAATCAGCGCAACAGTGACTGTGACGTAGTCAGAGCAACAGAAAGCAGTGGGGGAGGCCTTGAAATTAAATAATTTTTCAAAATGCGTATTAATTAATAAACAGGTTCTAGATATTAAGAAGTTTGGAGATAATAACCACAAGTTTGGAGTCTGTACCACATACACATTTTTTTTCCAAGTGTTTTTCAAGGGTTTGCTTAAACTGTTTTTGAGAGTTTTTATTTAGTGGTGTTTGGTGAAATAATTTCCCTTACATTTAAAATAACGGGAAAATAAGAAACAATCAAAAAGTAATGTTTCAAAGCTGTTTATTAATTCTTCGTACTGCACAAACTAGCCCATCCTTTTGGCTATGAGCGGAGCCAGCTGGTAGATCAGACTTTTGCCATAGCCGGTCGGCAAAACAGCAAAAACGTCCTTCTTGAAAAGGAATGAGCGGAGAGCCTCTTCCTGCTCATGTTTCAACGAAAACTCCAAGTCTAATTCTTCTAAAACTGATTCCAAAGCAGAGTCAAACGCGCGCTGTTCACTAGCCCGTAGCCATCTTTCCTGTTGCGCTTTCTCCAGCGTCGCGCAGCTTTGTCGTCATTCCTGCAAAAGCCCGCCCAAAGAATCCAAACAAAAACCTTGCGTTGTGATTGGCGGGCACGATTTGATGCCCGGGGTGTTTTTGTTTATATAGTGCGAGGCTAGACCCATTCGCTAGGCAAAAAATATTTTTGGCCGCTAGGCGGGTGGGTCTAGTTTACTAGGCTAACTGATATTCAGAGTTTTATTAAATCGCCTGTGCCTAGTTCATGCCTCCAAGTTTGCTCAGCTTTTCAACAGTGTTTATGCTACTGCCTTTAAAATCAGGGATAGAAAATACAGACTCCAGAAGGAAACAGCAATGCCTTCTATTAAGATGTTGCCCTCTATATCCTCTGAAAAAACAGGTTAATACCAGTGTTGTAGTCGAGTTGCTAAACCTCGAGTCCAGTCTCGAGTCCCCAGTGTTCAAGTCCGAGTCAAGTCCAAGTCATGAAAGAAAATTTCGAGTCGAGTCCACTACTGAGCCGAGTCGAGTCCAAGAACAAGACTCCAACAACACCATTTGATGGTGGCTGTTTCAGCGCAATTAATATTAATTTGTTCCTGAACATGACGTATGAACAGGTGAATGTGCTTCTCTTTGTCAGAGAGTGTGAAGTATTCTGTCAGAGATGGTTGGGAGACGGATGTAAGTGCAGAAGGTGTGTTTATTAATACAAGTGAAGACGGTAAACAATCCAGAACGGCACGCAAAAATCATAAAACAGTGAACCAGGCAATAGGTCGAGCGAGGCACAAACAGGCTGTCGTAGACTCGGCAGAATCAAAGACGAGAAATAGGAAATCAGGGATCAGGAAACCAAACAAGGAAATAAGGCTCGGTAACGTGTCTGCAATGCAACTCAATACTTCGCAAAGTAAGTGTGTTTTCACAGTCTTTCTATAGGCGCGCTGATTGCGCCTTAATCCTGTTCAGGTGTGAGTTGTTTACAGTGTGCACCCGAGAGTCTATCTGATGCATGCGCCAAGGCGCACAGGTGTGATACTCTTGCACGAAATTAGTACAAAAATTAATGTAGATATAAATATCTTATACCAAATTATTATGGCATGTTACAAAAAATAATGAAAAAATCCGAGTCCTCGGATTCCGAATGCAGTTAATGCACGAGTCCGAGTCATCAGTGCTCAAGTCCAAATCAAGTCACAGGTCCTTAAAATTAGGGCACGAGTCGGACTCGAGTCCGAGTCCTGGACTTGAGGACTACAAGCCTGGTTAATACTATTACTGTTCAGTAATAGTATACAGTGGTGCTTGAAAGTTTGTGAACCCTTTAGAATTTTCTATATTTCTGTATAAATATGACCTAAAACATCATCAGATTTTCACACAAGCTCTAAAAGTAGATAAAGAGAACCCAGTTAAACAAATGAGACAAAAATATTATACTTGGTCATTTATTTATTGAGGAAAATGATCCAATATTACATATCTGTGAGTGGCAAAAGTATGTGAACCTTTGCTTTCAGTATCTGGTGTGACCCCGTTGTGCAGCAATAACTGCAACTAAACGTTTCCGGTAACTGTTGATCAGTCCTGCACACCGGCTTGGAGGAATTTTAGCCCATTCCGCCATACAGAACAGCTTCGACTCTGGGATGTTAGTGGGGTTCCTCACATGAACTGCTCGCGTCAGGTCCTTCCACAACATTTTGATTGGATTAAGGTCAGGACTTTGACTTGGCCATTCCAAAACATTAACTTTATTCTTCTTTAACCATTCTTTGGTAGAACGACTTGTGTGCTTAGGGTCGTTGTCTTGCTGCATGACCCACCTTCTCTTGAGATTCAGTTCATGGACAGATGTCCTGACATTTTCCTTTAGAATTTGCTGGTATAATTCAGAATTCATTGTTCCATCAATGATGGCAAGCCGTCTTGGCCCAGATGCAGCAAAACAGGCCCAAACCATGATACTACCACCACCATGTTTCATAGATGGGATAAGGTTCTTATGCTGGAATGCAGTGTTTTCCTTTCTCCAAACATAACGCTTCTCATTTAAATCAAAAATTTCTATTTTGGTCTCATCCGTCCACAAAACATTTTTCCAATAGCCTTCTGGCTTGTCCACGTGATCTTTAGCAAACTGCAGACGAGCAGCAATGTTTTTTTGGAGAGCAGTGGCTTTCTCCTTGCAACCCTTCCATGCACACCATTGTTGTTCAGTGTTCTCCTGATGGTGGACTCATGAACATTAACATTATCCAATGTGAGAGAGGCCTTCAGTTGCTTAGAAGTTACCCTGGGGTCCTTCGTGACCTCGCAGACTATTACACGCCTTGCTCTTGGAGTGATCTTTGTTGGTTGACCACTCCTGGGGAGGGTAACAATGGTCTTGAATTTCCTCCATTTGTACACAATCTGTCTGACTGTGGATTGGTGGAGTCCAAACTCTTTAGAGATGGTTTTGTAACCTTTTCCAGCCTGATGAGCATCAACACCGCTTTTTCTGAGGTCCTCACAAATCTCCTTTGTTCGTGCCATGATACACTTCCACAAACATGTGTTGTGAAGATGAGACTTTGATAGATCCCTGTTCTTTAAATAAAACAGGGTGCCCACTCACACCTGATTGTCATCCCATTGATTGAAAACACCTGACTCTAATTTCACCTTCAAATTAACTGCTAATCCTAGAGGTTCACATACTTTTGCCACTCACAGATATATAATATTGGATCATTTTCCTCAATTAATAAATGACCAAGTATAATATTTTCATCTCATTTGTTTAACTGGGTTCTCTTTATCTACTTTTAGGACTTGTGTGAAAATCTGATGATGTTTTAGGTCATATTTATGCAGAAATATAGAAAATTCTAAAGGGTTCACAAACTTTCAAGCACCACTGTACGTCATGTTCAGGAACTGTGAGACAAATAGTGTCATGTTTATGTCTGTAATTTTGGCCTCATGTGACTTTCTATAATTTTTTAAAATGTAATTACAGCTAGCACATATATTTCAGCTTGACTTATTGTTGTTATATCAAACTGTCAGACAAGAGCACTCGAGCTGGTGTGGCGCAAATAAAAACAAGCTTACGTTCAAGTTCGGAATTGTGCTGAGACATGGCTCTTTTTTTACTCAAACTCCACCCACATAGTGGTCTGAATACTGATGTTTGCGATTTCAGTCTTCAATCTTCACTGTAAATGAGCAACACAACTCTGAATACAGCCCAGAATATCGACCAGATACATTAATGCTCACGCGTTAACACTTTCCTGTGATTTTCTCAGCTCAGAAATGGCACACGTTCCCTGCTGATGTACATTTCAAAGCCTCAGGTCTCCTGCCTTCATTCTTTTGCTCTCTCTGTAAAGCTTGATGATGGTCTGTGGCCCCTGTGGAAATTCCATCAACCCTGTTCAGTGGCGTGGTTTGGAGGGTCGTAAGAGGGCAAGGCAGTGGGATGCTCTAATCCCAAATCATACCGTGAGACAAAATGGTTTCCCATTCTGAAGAAAGACAGAAAAACAGAGAGAGAGAGAGAGAGAGAGACTCATCATACAATGCTTGGACTGCGAGCAATTCATACATTAAATCACATCCACAACAAATCCTTTTACTTACTTGCTCCATCTCGTATTGTCCTTGCTTGCAAATATGGACCTGTCTACAAATGCACATCCTTCCTCTCTCTCTCTCTCTTATTCTCTATGCGTGTGAGTGCAATGCTCCAGTACGGCGTGAGCTGAATGGAGAACATGCTGAAGTGACCCCTGAGCACCAGCTGCCTTTGTTAAAGAGTTTTCAACACTGCGACAACATAAACACAACTGAACCCACTACTCGAGTACATTAATCACAGTGTTTACTATTATAGCTATAACTACATGACACCACACATCATAGATGCGTATTTCATTATATGATATGCATGAGTGTGTTTTACTGGGAAATACACCAGTCGTATTTTTCATACGAGCTACATCCGGGACATGGAGAACCAAAACTGTGACATAAGTCTCTGTATGTCACTCGTGAGGATATCGATGAATTGTGTTGATAAATTTGCGTACTTTTTGTTTGTGAATGTGCTGATATAATAAAAAGAAAATCACACGTTAGCCTGAAGATA
The DNA here is from genome assembly GCF_027579695.1 of Neoarius graeffei. Classification (NCBI taxonomy): domain Eukaryota; kingdom Metazoa; phylum Chordata; class Actinopteri; order Siluriformes; family Ariidae; genus Neoarius; species Neoarius graeffei. The sequence goes on from NC_083581.1 coordinate 40,808,574, forward strand.
TGAACTTTATCTTCTTGTGTTGAAAAACTCGCATTTTTCATATGAAATACATCGCAGAGGGATCTCATCTCATCTCATCTCATCTCATTATCTGTAGCCGCTTTATCCTGTTCTACAGGGTCGCAGGCAAGCTGGAGCCTATCCCAGCTGACTACGGGCGAAAGGCGGGGTACACCCTGGACAAGTCGCCAGGTCATCACAGGGCTGACACATAGACACACACAACCATTCACACTCACATTCACACCTACGGTCAATTTAGAGTCACCAGTTAACCTAACCTGCATGTCTTTGGACTGTGGGGGAAACCGGAGCACCCGGAGGAAACCCACGCGGACACGGGGAGAACATGTAAACTCCGCACAGAAAGGCCCTCGCCGGCCCCGGGGCTCGAACCCGGACCTTCTTGCTGTGAGGCGACAGCGCTAACCACTACACCACCGTGCCGCCCCGCAGAGGGATCTGAGTGACATATTTAACAGTTATTCCATGAAATTGAGTCGTACATTAGCTGATAGCCAACGAGTCGTGTAGCCCCGAGTCGGCTATAAGCCATGTTTGAATGGATTGAGAGGAATAATTGTTTTATTCTATCCACATTCAGTGGATTTTGAGAAACAGAGCATTTTTATTTTAACTTTTTGCAAATTTGATAAATAAAAACGTTTTACAAAACGTCCGACAAAATCATTTCCGCTTAATATGTAAACAAACCAGCAAAATGACAGTAGCAATTTGTGAAAAATACGATAATAATAATGATTCTTGCAAAATAAAAAAAGATACATTCTTACCATAAAATATTTTTATTCCATATTTTCTTGCTTTTTTTTAATATTTTTTGGGGTTTTGTTTTCAAGTAGAGTTTTTATTTCGTCCTCGGTTGGTTCAGTAACATGCTCTGCCAGTTTGTTTTTCTCTAGTCATGCTATATGAGCTGATAGCCTAGCAGTAGAGTAGCCAATCAGAGCACGTGATTGCTTATATCCACTGAATGCGGATAGAATATTTAAATAATACTGGCTGGCTTTTTTTGTGGTCTATCAGATATATCCCATTCAGCGAGCATGATACTGAACGAATTGAAGATGAGTTCAATATTATGCTAGCTGAATGGAATACATCTGATAGACCACAAAAAAAGCCAGTCAGTATTATTCTTATTATACATACACACTCTCTTCATATCAGCATTCTCGAAGGCCAACGCTAGCTCAGGTCATTTTGTCTAATTAAAGGTAGACTGCCTTTCAGATTTTTCAAGTGTAGGTCATAAAAAGAATTGTCCCTGACACCTAATTATTTTTGTTTAATGGCCCGAAAGCTACTGAATTTGAATCACAGACTTCCAAATTTATTAGGTTTTTTTTTAATAGAACAATTAATGAATTTAAAACCACATGGCCCTAAATTCTCCGCTATTTTTTCCTGCTTCACCATGACCCAATTCAAGATACTACATCATGCATGACATGGTGGGCTTTACCCGTTTGCGCAAGGCATTGTGGGATGCAAATTTGAAACAGGAGAGAAAAATGGAGGATGTCAGTGTGCAAATGAAACATGAAAGACCGACTACAGTAACAGAAAGCGAGAAGAAAAGATGTTATGTTGTGAAGGAAAGGAAACGCAGGACCAAACTAATAAATATTGACGGACAGCGAGCGCCTCGGTGTGATCAGCTGTTCGTTTAGCGACAGAATCATGTAACTGTCAGTGCACGGTCAAGGTAAACCTGTAGATGGCAGTAATGCAACACTGGATGCCAGCTGCTGTACACTGTAAACCCAAATAAGTTGAGTTTACTTAAAAAAATTGAGGAAAGTGGTTGCCTTAAAAAAAATAAGTAATTATTAATGATTGAATTGAGTACCTTAAACTTACCAGAAGATTGTAAGTTTAAGGTACTCAATTCAATCATTAATAATTACTTATTTTTTTTAAGGCAACCACTTTCCTCAATTTTTTTAAGTAAACTCAACTTATTCGGGTTTACAGTGTAAAACCCAAAAGAAGAAGGAAAAGAAGGTAAACCTGCGCATGCGCACACGGACTTCCTCTGTCTGCTTGACTGCGCGAAGCGAACAATTTCATGCTCATTATTTGCTCGGGAATCTCCTCAAATTAAATAACTTCCCATCCACAGAATGGCCTGTTTTTTTTTTTTTTTTGAGACATTACAGAAATAAACATAGATCACAATGACCAAATTTCAGAAGGAACTAAATTTCGCCGATTTTATGAAATCGAAAAGCTGTCTTGCTTTAACTTCAAGAGAAAAATATAGTGAAATTTATTGAATATTTCCTATGATAAGATAATAGTAGGGCGGCACGGTGGTGTAGTGGTTAGCGCTGTCGCCTCACAGCAAGAAGGTCCGGGTTTGAGCCCCGTGGCTGACGAGGGCCTTTCTGTGTGGAGTTTGCATGTTCTCCCCGTGTCCGCATGGGTTTCCTCCGGGTGCTCCGGTTTCCCCCACAGTCCAAAGACATGCAGGTTAGGTTAACTGGTGACTCTAAATTGACCGTAGGTGTGAATGTGAGTGTGAATGGTTGTCTGTGTCTATGTGTCAGCCCTGTGATGACCTGGCGACTTGTCCAGGATGTACCCCGCCTTTCGCCCGTAGTCAGCTGGGATAGGCTCCAGCTTGCCTGCGACCCTGTAGAACAGGATAAAGCGGCTAGAGATAATGAGATGAGATGTGAAGATAACAGTAAACTTAATACATGATTATCAAACCTATTTCTAGATGTTTTTACTTATTTTAAGCTTGGGATGTTCCTTTATAAAAATGGACCCAGGCTTTCAGGACAGCATTTCAGACTGGCATGACTGCAACACACTTATGAAAGGGAAATGCAATGCAACAAGGAATTACATTCAGTGACATTTTGATGCAAAGTTTTAACCTCTTAAGGCCCAGGGTGCTGGAAGGCGTGGCTCACCTAGACAGACATACCCAAAATTAATAATAATAATAATTTAAATATATATAGTGCCTTTCTCAATACCCAAGGTCACTTTATAATTATAAGGAAAGGGAGGGGGGAAAATCCACCAAATAAAGGTCAGGATGTCATTCCAACGGTGTAGCAGGCACAGTCCCACCAAAAGACACACGAAAACAAGTCCCACACCGCCCGCCGCACCACCGCCAGGCAACACTGTCCAGAGCACCACGCCATGGATCCACAAAGCGAGCGCAGAAGCACTGCCACTCAGAGTGCTGGTACGTCCCAAACTGCCTGCACAGCCGCTGCGACGCCACCAAGCAACATTGCTCGGAACACCGCGCCAAGCACAAAAGCACCGCCACACAAAGCACTGGACAACCCTGATGTTAAAATGAGCAATGAGCTCACTGCAGTCCATAGCGAGGAGCACAGATATTACCAACGGCGAACCAAGGCCTGGAGGGAACCAACACCCAAAACTGGGTCCGGAACTACACCCCAACCGGTGGACAAAATACTCAAACAAAAACAAAAAAACAAACATCAAACTACACAAACACAAAAAAGAAAAACAAAAGAGAAAATAAAATAAAATAAAATAAAAAGCTCCGGTGAGAAGCGGCAGCCAGAATGCGCATGGCGTACTCTCAACCAGAAACGAAAAACATAAAATTAATCAAAAAGAGTTCCACAATTATTAGGTCAATATACAGTGGTGCTTGAAAGTTTGTGAACCCTTTAGAATTTTCTGTATTTCTGCATAAATATGACCTAAAACATCATCAGATTTTCACACAAGTCCTAAAAGTAGATAAAGAGAACCCAGTTAAACAAATGAGACAAAAATATTATACTTGGTCATTTATTCATTGAGGAAAATGATCATTGGATCATTTTCCTCAATAAATAAATGAGCAAGTATAATAGTTTTGTCTCATTTGTTTAACTGGGTTGTTCTCTTTGTCTACTTTTAGGACTTGTGTGAAAATCTGATGATATTTTGGGTCATATTTATGCAGAAATATAGAAAATTCTAAAGGGTTCACAAACTTTCAAACACCATTGTACATAATCTTGGTCTCTGTGGATATGTAGATACCTCGGAAAATATATTTCCAGTGTCAGTAACATTGTGGCTGTTGCTATGCCTAAGTAAATTTTGATAAACCAAAAGAGAAATTTACTTTTTTTTTCATCTTCACCGAAAGTTTATTCTAGATTAGACAGTGGATAACCCCATGATAGTAATGGGCCCAAGCACAAAGATGCCACGTTTTTCATTCAGCAACTCCTTCACTCCAAAAAACATAGAAATAGCACAAAGTACATAGATACTACAAAAGTTTCAGTAAGTACAGAACTTACCAAAATAGCATTTAAAAAAAAAAACTTTTTACCAGAAGTCAATTATAATAGCATTCTATTGGACCTGGTACAGCCCTGCGATGACCTGGCAACTTGTCTAGGGTGTACCCCGCCTCTCGCCCATAGTCAGCTGGGACAGGCTCCAGCTTGCCTGCGACCCTGTCGGACAGGATAAGCGGCTACAGATAATGGATGGATGGATGGATGGATGGACGGACCTGGTACTGGGTCTATAGCTTTGAAGAATCTAAAACACAATCCCCTGTTGATTGTTTTTCACTGAAGGGATCAGACAAAGGTTTTGCTTTTCAGTCTGAGACGTTTTCTGCACATCACAAACGGTTAGCAACACCTCCTGTATTACATTTCACACGTTTTTCCTGGTATGAGTGCTTTTCTGTCTGGCACGGAATCTTCTCCACATCATCTGTTTATACTCTAGTTCATCTGATAAAGCATGAAAACCTGTACAATTGTGACGAAAGATATTTCTGAATATCTGAAATTTCCATATATAGGTTATATACTACCCTGCTAAAAAAAAAAAGTTGTACACTAATATTTGGTTGGACTGCCTTTAGCTTTGATTACAGCATGCATTCACCGTGGCATTGTTTCGATAAACTTAGGCAATGTTCCAACATTTATTTCAGTCCAGAGTTGGATTAATTTTTCACTGAGCTCTTGTGTTGATGATGGGAGAGTCGAACCACTGTGTAAAGTCTTCTCCAGCACATCATAAAGCTTCTCAATGGGGTTAAGGTCAGGACTCTGTGGTGGCCAAGTCATGTGTGAAAATGATTCCTCTTGTTCCTGAACCACTCTTTCACAATCTGAGCCCTAATTTCATGCTCATGCCATCAGAGAAGAAAACAATCTATTGAAGTGATAACCTGGTCATTCAGTACATTCAGGTCGTCAGCTGACTTCATTTTATTGCCCCATAACATTGCTGAGCCTCGACCTGACCAACTGAAGCAACCCCAGATCATAACACTGCCTCCGGAGGCTTGTCCAGTGGCCACTATGCATGATGGCTGTACCGTTTTATGTGCTTCCTTTCTTACCCTGACACGCCCATCACTCTGGAATAGGGTAAATCTGGACTCATCAGACCACATGACCTTTTTCCATTGCTCCAGAGTCCGATCTTTATGCTCCCTAGCAAACTGAAGCCTTTTCTCCTCATTAGTCTCACTAACAAGTGGTTTTCTTATGGACACGCAGCTGTTTAGTCCCAATCCTGCGAATTCTCATCATATTGTGAGTGTAGAAATGCTTTTAATTTCACTATTAAACATCGCCGTGAGTTCTACTGTCACAATTTGACTTCACCAAGAATTTAAGTGGTCTCTGATCATAGTCAGTCAGGATGCTTTTCCAACCACATTTTTTTCCATGAAGTTGATGGTTCACTGCTATCCTTCCAGGTTTCAATAATGCGTTGGACAGTTCGTAACCCAATTCCAGTCATTTTAGTAATCTCCTTAGTCGTTTTCTTTGCTTGATCCAGGCCAATAATTTGACCCTTCAGAAACACAGTAACATCTTTTCCATGAGCACGGGATACATGGTTGTTTAAGAAATGAGAAGCTACTTACTGTATCAGTTTGGGTTAAAATAATTGTTGCCAGGTTAAACATATTAATCACTGCAGTAATTATACAATCAAAGGCTCTTATGTATTTGCTTATTTAAATCCAAATGGCGACTATTTTTTTTTTTTGGCCATAAGACAAGCAACAAAAATTCCTCTCTGATACAAAAACTATACAAAGAACCCTTTAAAAAAAATTTTTTTTTCCCCAAGACTGTATCAGCAATAGGGGCAGCATGGTGGTGTAGTGGTTAGCACTGTTGCCTCACAGCAAGAAGGTCTGGGTTCGAGCCCAGCGGCTGGCGAGGGCCTTTCTGTGTGGAGTTTGCATGTTCTCCCCGTTTCTGTGTGGATTTCCTCCAGGTGCTCCGGTTTCCCCCACAGTCCAAAGACATGCAGGTTAGGCTAATTGGTGGCTCTAAATTGACCGTAGGTATGAATGGTTGTTTGTCTCTGTGTCAGCCCTGTGATAACCTGGCGACTTGTCCAGGGTGTACCCCACCTCTCACCCATAATCAGCTGGGATAGGCTCCAGCTTGCCTGCGACCCTGTAGAACAGGATAAGCAGCTACAGATAATGGATGGATGGATGGATCAGCAATAACTATAGCACCGGACACAATTTTGAAGCAATTTGTGCAGCCTATTTCTTTTCAACTACTGTATGTACTGGAGCATATCATTTTGCTAATTGGCTAGCTGCTTTTGATGGCTTGCTAAGGGTCTAGCACAATATATAATGATTATGATACCTCGGTAAATTCTTCTCCTGAAATATACAGTCGTGTTGAACTAAAAGAAAATATGAAAACAGAGCTTAAGATGTTAGTGGAGGTTCCCTGAAGCGTAAACAGCTCTGCAAGTCAATGTGTTTATGTTAAAACGGTAATGAAATGCATCCGCAGCATTTCGAAATGGAAAGAGCACTAAACTGTACAGGACTGGAGACAGTGGCACGCATCTATCCAATTTGTACTGTACTTCCTAGTTCCCATGTGAAAGTAATGAGCTGGAGCTGATGGACGACTCACATGTCTCAGCGAGAGAACTTTTTGAAATGTGTTTACTAAGAATAGTGACAACACACAGCCTATTTGCTTAAAACAACAGCAACAACAACATCAAGTTTGGCGCAAGCTCTTTCCTGGTTGATTGCTAATGACGCTAAGAGCAGACTCCACATATTGTACTTCAGCACCTCAGCACTTTTAGCAGAACCAGTCACGGACAATTACACCGGCTGGAGTTTGTGTGGAGAAAATAAAAATGTGTTTTGAGACGAACAGAATGGTGTAACGATGGCAATGTTTTTGTGAAAATATTTAGTTACTGTTCAGTTTTCTACTTCTTGTGTGTCATGTGAAGAAGTAGAGTATGAGCGAGTTAGCTAGCTAACCAGTGAGAGAGATTAGCAGGATGTGTGAGTCATGTTAACTCCTGATCAGAACCCATTTACTGGAGTACTGAACTAGAGAACTTGGAAGGATGAGGAAAATCAGAAGATCGGAAATCTCTTTATAAAAGTATTAAGCCTATAATGGCATGCTACGAGCAGTTGGTTGGTCCTGACATCTGTTCCTTTAGCAGAGCTGCTAACACTACTCACATGAAAATCCTAGCAGGCAGAGAGGGAGAAAAAAAAGTTTATTTAACGTTATGAAACATCTGTGAAATCATATTAGATTGCATTATCACTTCTGTTGTCATGGCTAAAAAGTCGTTCACTCACCAGCATGTCTTTTCTCCCCTCTCGCTTAAAGTTATAAAACAGAAAACGATGCAAAACACAACATTTGGGAGCAGCCATAGGGGCAGCCATGGACTGAAGGTTAGAGAAGCAGCTTTGGGCCCTAAGGGCTGAGGGTTTCACTACGTTCGGACTGCAACCTGAAACGACCCATATCCGATTTGTTGTGAAATCCGATTTTTTTGTTAGGCCGTTCACATTACCAATTATATGAGACTTGTATGCGATCTCCAATATGAACGGAAAACGACCCAAAAGTGTCCCGCATGCGCAAATTGACACATAATAAGCACATCTACATAATACGTAAACAAAAAAAAGCGCACTCTTCATGTTTAATTATTTCTTTTTTGTTTGTTTGTTTAATTATCTGGTTAGTGTTAAAGTGTGAGGTCTCGTGTGTGTTTTTGTTTCTGAACTGAAATGAAAACGTGTAGCCTGGTAACGAGGGTTGACTCCTAAATGTCTCTCTAATGTCTATATAAGTGCACTACATGTTACTAGGAAGTAATGGATTTTTAAACTCTATATAGTGCACTCGAGCTTCAGTAGGCAGTCATTTGGGATACGGCCGCTGTATTACCAAACTCTTAATTCAGGCTTAATAATTTGCACATATTTATTTCGTCATATCAATAAACTTTTTCTACATTTTTATAAATATTTATTTAGATTGTTTATAGCCAGCTGAATTCTGCAACTTCTCTCAGCGCTGGCTCAAGGTGCAGAAACACCAGTGCAGTTTGCTATGGAGATGAGGCGAGACCTGGCGATGTGGTTTTTGTGGCGACGGCGGAACTCACACAATAATCTGATTAATGTGGGCAGCAGAGTAATGAGACCGAAGGTGTCAAATTACTGGAAATTTCCAGAACAATCTTATAATCTTGTAATACAGGATGGTTTAAGTTATAAATCAGTTATAGAAACTGTTTTATTTAATCAGGCTAACAGATCAACATCCAGGTCCCTACCAAATCCACCATTAGCTTGATCAATTCTATAAAAGTCTATTTAAATTCTGAAAACTGTACAAATGTTGTTGTTTTCCTCCAAAGAGGCGGGATTAGCCAACGCAGAATAGTGACGTTTGTCTCTTGTTGATGACATGTAGGTCACATGAATGCGACCTGTCCGGTCAGACTGCAGTCGCATGTGAAAATAACGGATATGCATCGGATTTAGGACCACATATCCAAGCGGCCTGGGTCGCATGTGAAAAAATCGGATCTGTGTCGTTCAGATTGTCAATAACAAATCGGATACAGGTCGCATATGGGCAAAAAAATCGGATATGGGTCGTTTCAGGGTGCAGTCTGAACGTAGTCTTTCCAGGACCGGCAGGAAAAATGTGAGAGGAGTTGAGTGAATCAATGAACAGCACTTTCCCGTCCCTCTGTATCATGGCTGAAGTGGCCTTGAGCAAGGCACCGAACCCCTAACTGCTCCCCAGGTGCTGTAGCATAGCTGCCTACTACTCTGGGTGTGCGTGTGTGTGTGCGCTCAGTGCTCCTGCGTGTATTAACTGCTTCAGATGGGTTAAATACAGAGGAGGAATTTTACCGTGCTTGTGTACATGTGACAAAGTCTTCTTCTCAAAATTTTCTGTCCTCAAGACTGTAAAATTGATGGACTGCTGCTGACACCAGAGACTCCGAATCAGATCTGAGAATTCAACAGTGCTGTGATAAAGAATGATACTGAGATAGATTAGTATCTAACACTAATAAGATTGTACAGTAGCAGTCAAAAGTTTGGACACACCGTCGAATTTAAAGTCACTTCATGTCTTAAAGTAATGATAGATGTTGTTTCTCTTTACTTAGCTGAGCGGTTCTTGACATAATATGGATTACTACAGTTGTGGAATAGGGCTATTTACTGTATATTTATTATTTACTGTAATCTCCAATGCATTAAGAAGGCAAGAAATTGTACTAATTAACTTTTGATGAGGCACAACTGTTAATTAAAAAGCATTCCAGGTGACTACCTCATGAAGCTGGTTAAGATAATGCCAATAGTGTGTAAAGTGTCATCAAGGTAAATGGTGGCTACGCTGAAGAATCTAAAATATCAAATATGTTTTGGTTCATTTAACACGTTTTTGTTTACCACATAATTCCAGATATGTTCCGTGTGTTATTTCATAGTGTTGAGTATTGTTCTACATTCAATGTAGAAAATAGTCAAAATACAGAAAAACCTATGAATGAGTAGGGGTGTACAAACTTTTGACTGGTAATATGTTTTAAAGGTATTAATAAGGCAGCATTATGCTGTTAAATTATATTATTTTATAAAATAGTGGCTAGCTAAATATTATATTCATGATCTTAGTAGCTAGCTAATGCAACAGTGGAACACAGGCTCCATATTTGGGCATTTTAAGAAATTTACTTCATAAGCTGTACAGTGGTGCTTGAAAGTTTGTTTTTATTGTGAATTTTCTATATTTCTGCATAAATATGACCTAAAACATCATCAGATTTTCACACAAGTCGTAAAAGTAGATAAAGAGAACCCAGTTAAACAAATGAGATAAAAATATTACACTTGCTCATTTATTTAGTGATCCAATATTACATATCTGTGAGTGGCAAAAGTATGTGAACCTTTGCTTTCAGTATCTGGTGTGACCCCCTTGTGCAGCAATAACTGCAACTAACTGTTTCCGGTAGTTGTTGATCAGTCCTGCCGGCTTGGAGGAATTTTAGCCCATTCCTCCATACAGAACAGCTTCAGGTTCTTCCACAACATTTTGATTGGATTAAGGTCAGGACTTTGACTTGGCCATTCCAAAGCATTAACTTTATTCTTCTTTAACCATTCTTTAGTAGAATGACTTGTGCGCTTAGGGTCATTGTCTTGCTGCATGACCCACCTTCTCTTGAGATTCAATTCATGGACAGATGTCCTGACATTTTCCTTTAGAATTCGCTGGTAGAATTCAAAATTCATTGTTCCATGAATGATTGCAAGCCGTCCTGGCCCAGATGCAGCAAAACAGGCCCAAACCATGATACTACCACCACCATGTTTCACAGATGGGATAAGGTTCTTATGCTGGAATGCAGTGTTTTCCTTTCTCCAAACATAATGCTTCTCATTTAAACCAAAAAGTTCTATTTTGGTCTCATCCGTCCATAAAACATTTTTCCAATAGCCTTCTGGCTTGTCCACATGATCTTTAGCAAACTGCAGATGGGCAGCAATGTTCTTTTTGGAGAGCAGTGGCTTTCTCCTTGCAACCCTGCCATACACATCATTGTTGTTCAGTGTTCTCCTGATGGTGGACTCATTAACATTAGCCAATGTGAGAGAGGCCTTCAGTTGCTTAGAAGTTACCCTGGGGTCCTTTGTGACCTCGCCGACTATTACACGCCTTGCTCTTGGAGTGATCTTTGTTGGTCGACCACTCCTGGGGAGGGTAACAATGGTCTTGAATTTCCTTCATTTGTAAACAGTCTGTCTGACTGTGGATTGGTGGAGTCCAAACTCTTTAGAGATGGTTTTGTAACCTTTTCCAGCCTGATGAGCATCAACAACGCTTTTTCTAAGGTCCTCAGAAATCTCCTTTGTTCGTGCCATGATACACTTCCACAAACATGTGTTGTGAAGATCAGACTTTGATAGATCCCTGTTCTTGAAATAAAACAGGGTGCCCACTCACACCTGATTGTCATCCCATTGATTGAAAACACCTGACTCTAATTTCACCTTCAAATTAACATCCTAGAGGTTCACATACTTTTGCCACTCACAGATATGTAATATTGGCTCATTTTCCTCAATAAATAAATGAGCAAGTATAATAGTTTTGTGACCTGGCGACTTGTCCAGGGTGCACCCCGCCTTTCGCCCGTAGTCAGCTGGGATAGGCTCCAGCTCGCCTGCGACCCTGTAGAACAGGATAAAGCGGCTAGAGATAATGAGATGAGATGAGATAATAGTTTTGTCTCATTTGTTTAACTGGGTTCTCTTTATCTACTTTTAGGACTTGTGTGAAAATCTGATGATATTTTGGGTCATATTTATGCAGAAATATAGAAAATTCTAAAGGGTTCACAAACTTTCAAGCACCACTGTATATTCAATTTTTTAGAATAATTCTTTCCATCCCCAGAGGCTTAGGGAACACGGAGACTGCATTCAGATGCTCTCTGCAGATTGGAAATCAGCCCAGGCCAGATGACTCTGTCGACTTCATTCATTTCATTCTGCCTGAGTCCACCTCCTCATCCCCCTGCACCCTGCCAGGGCACCGGAACACTATAAACGGATGGTTCAAGACACATTTCATATCATTAGTGTGTTTCTGGAATCTGATGTTTCCCGCAAAGGAGCTGTCGCAGATTTGTTCATTGTATGAAGCGTGAAGGTGCTAAGGTCAGAAATGTAAAAACCCAAGGACTCAGGGAGTACGGGAATAAAATATATACAGAGCCAATTTTCTGTCAAAAGTACTGTTGTGAAAATTTAACATTTCTAACATGTTTACGACACATATAATTACAATATGATTTACCTTGTATTTTAATTCCAGTCATATGGCTTTATGATACAACTTGCCATTATACGAGTTTGGACAGGTTGTAGCTACTTAGTTGTAGCCCCACCCTTAACTTAACCACTTGCCCCGCCCATTAAAAATGTTTCAATCATGTTAGATATTTAGGTCAAAGCCTTTGAAGCCATGTGCTTTTTCAATGAAACCTGTGGTCTGTAAATGTAGCCTGAAAGTGCATGAACTGTATTATCGGCTGAATTTATTATTGCAACATGCGCATCTAGTGAATTTTAGGTTACTTGTGAAATGATTTACAAAGTTGATCTCACAAAATAGCCATGAAATTTAGTGTAACTTAAATTACTCGGGAAAGCTATAGTTGGATGATTTGCTAATTTCATGAATAAAATTAAAGCTCCACTTACATACAAGTGCAGGCTATCTGTTGGTACCTCGTATAGTGAAGGCTACATCAGGGGGCGGAGCCTTTTCTTACAAAGCCCCACAGTTATGGAACAGCCTTCCAAGTAGTGTTTGGGACTCAGACACATTCTCAGCATTTAAGTCTAGGCTGAAAACAGATCTGTTTAGTCAAGCCTTTTGTCAATAGTTTTATTAGGTAAAGGAGTAGATCTGGAGGGTCTTCAGCCATAGAGTGTTTTGGTAAACTGGGATGTATGGTTGCTGTCAGCCCCCCACTCAATCGCTCACTCGGGTTTGTTGACGGTGTAGTAGCTGGTTGCTTTCTGTCCCGGGGCTCCCTCATGCCTGTGTTGCTTTCTGGCTCTCCCCTTTTAGTTATGCGGTCATAGTTTTGCCGGAGTCTCTGCTTGCACTCAGCACAAAATGTACACTGTTCTTACTCATCAGGTGACATTGGGCATACCTAACAACCCCCCCGTCTGTCCCTCTGGGTTACATGTCGATCCTGGGATTGAGATGCTGACCTCTTCTGCTCCTCGGACCTGCCTGATCCATCCTGATGCCCTACGTCTGGCTGGAGTCTCATCACATCGCTCCTGTAGAGGACGGCCCCATATGGACAGTTGAAAGTCGCACTTGGAGGACGCTCTGGACACTTACAGTAATGCTTTTATGGCTGAGGACTACAGTTGACTTGCTAACTTTAGGACTGCAGTTGTTATGAACAGTTTTGCACTCAAGTTTCCATCAATGAACAGTTTATAACTTCAACAAAACAGACTTCATGTTAAAACTATAATGAATTTCCTGGTTTCACAGTTGTGACAATATAGGACACTGTTATAGAAGCAAGTTATTTATACTCAGGTTGTCTGTTATCATCCAAATGAAGATGGGTTCCCTTTTGAGCCTGGTTCCTCTCAAGGTTTCTTCCTCATGTTGTCTGAGGGAGTTTTTCCTTGCCACCATCACCAAAGGCTTGCTCATTGGGGATAGATTAGGGATAAAATTAGCTCATGTTTAATGAAACAGTGACTAAGGACCTGTCCTGGGGCACTCACATTTCCACAGCCGTGGGAAAAGCACAACAGCGGCTCTATTACCTGAGGAAGCTGAGGAGCGCTAATATCCCCAGACCTCTGGTGGTGAACTTTTACAACTGTGCCATCAGTAGTGTGCTGACACATGGATTTCTAGTGTGGTTCTCCAGCTGCACTAAGGCCGACCAGCAGGCACTTCAGCGGGTGGTGAAAGCTGCCGGGAGAATCATTGGAACGACTCTCCCAGAGATCAGCACCATCTACTCCACTCGCTGTCTGAGAAGAGTGCGCAACATCCTGCGGGATCAGCACCACCCTGCTCATCACCTCTTCCACCTGCTGCCCTCAGGGACAAGATACAGGTCCATACAGGCCAGAACATCCAGACTGGCCAATAGCCTGTATCCACAAGCTGTGAGGCTACTGAACTCTGCCACATCCACTAATTAATATCATTGAACTGGTTTGCATTGTTGCAGTTGTCACTACTCTCTCTCCCCTGACCCCCCCCCCCCAGACAATAACGTTATAACATTATAATGGCACTGATCTGGTTTTTTGCACTGTTTATACAATGTCATAATACTCAGGTATCTGTCTGAATGTCCCTGCTCTGCACTTTATCAACATTGATGACTTGAACTTATGCTGCTATTTGCTATGCTGTTTTTTTGTTGTACTGATGTAATACTGGGTCAAATGCTTACACTGGGTTACTTAGGGGGGTATGTATTTATTTATGGGTTTGCACTTTATCAACTCTGCTGTATGGATGCTCCAAACGAAATTTCGTTGTTCTTTTTTTGTGACAATGACAATAAATATTCTGAATCTGAATCTCTTTACATTTCTGTAAAGCTGCTTTGTGACAATGTCTGATGTTAAAAGCGCTATAAAAATAAACTTGACTTGACATACAAGCTGACGAACATACACTGACTAAACTAGTGGTTATGAGCTTTAGAAATATTAGCATCAAAGGTCTAATGAACATATAAGAAAGCAAAAATCAGACACTGCTTGGCTAATTGACATTTGAGGTAAGAGAGAAATGATACACATTTCATTTTTCTTTTGAACTCATCTATAGATTAGAGCAGGGGTGGGCAATTATTTTTTCCATGGGGCCACATGAGAAACAGAAAATTTTGTGGAGGGCCGGACCAAAAGGCTGAACTAAATTCTACATAATATTAATTGTATTTCTTTATATAAAGCAGTAAATAACATTGTTTTTACAAGCTGCTAAGACTGGTAAGAGTATGGAAAAAACGAGGTTGCCTTACAAAAAAATTGAATTTATTCAATCAAATTTCCCAAAACAATGGTTAACAAAATGTGAACGTTTGTACCTTTTTTTTTCCAGTCACATTCACCCCAAAACACAATAAAGACATCACAATATTGTCTTTCTACTCCAAATATCAAGCAAGATACATCATATTATAATAATGATGCCCACATTTGTAGTCTAATCACCTCATGTGACCTGCTCGCATCAACGTCGATTCGGTGTAGGTATCAGATCTACAGATCGGCTCGGGCTCCGGCGCCTGCTGGTGACATCACACTATGTGATTGGCTGGACTGTTTAAAGGATGACGTAAAAGTTTGTGGTTGGTCTGGACAAATTACGGAAGTAGTTATCGCGGGATTAGGTTTCGTGGGATTTCATGTCATGTTCATGTCGCGCGCATTGCGTTTTTGTTGAACACAACTTCAAAATAAAAGCAATGCACATTCAGTCCATGCATGAGGTAAAATTAGAAAATACGTTTATTTTGTAATTTCTAATTAACCTTACGCGGGCCGGTCAGAATGAACCAAAGGGCTGGATGCGGCCCGCGGGCCGTAAAATGCCCAGGTCTGGATTAGAGGCATAGAGTTAATATCCAAAAACGTGCACAACATCTCCATGTGTAACCAAAAGATTTTACAGTAAATCCTGTAAATGCAGCAGGTCAGTAAATGTCACTTGTGCTTTTTCAAAAGTCACATTTTAAAAGGGCATGCGGCATTAAAATAAATCACAGCGCAAATAGGACTAAATTGAGCGTTGCTTTTTTTTTTGTCCTTTTCCTGGTGCTATTAAGTCTAAAAATATTCTGATCCTTCAGCGTGGTTCAGTAGGGTATAAAAATAGCTCCAGGTCCAGATTCCAAAAGCAGTCATGCTACATAATAAACACAAATAAAGCCAGCAGCAGTCAAAAATTTGGACACACCTACTGATTCATAGGTTTTTCTCTTTTGACTATTTTCTACATGTCTACATTTCATGGTCTTAAACATTAAATAATAAAAAGACAGTAAATAGCCCTATTCCACAACTGTACTAATCCATATTATCTCAAGAACCGCTCAAGTAAGTAAAGAGAAATTACATCCAGCATTAATTTAAGACATGAAGTGTCTTTTAATTAATAAAAATAAAGAAAAAACATTGAGTTAGAAGGTGTCCAATATTACATGGTGGCGTGACGATATGAAGTTTATCTTCGAGTGCTGAACACATTCACGAGTGAGCAAAGTGAATGAATGAAAATATTTTTCAACACGAGAAGATAAACTTCATATTTTTGCGCCACTCTGTAATGTTTTTTATATTAAAACACTTAAACAATGGGAGTGACTTCATATGAAATATCGGGAATTATTATACATATATCTCATCTCATTATCTCTAGCCGCTTTATCCTTCTACAGGGTCGCAGGCAAGCTGGAGCCTATCCCAGCTGACTACGGGCGAAAGGTGGGGTACACCCTGGACAAGTCGCCAGGTCATCACAGGGCTGACACATAGACACAGACAACCATTCACACTCACATTCACACCTACGCTCAATTTAGAGTCACCAGTTAACCTAACCTGCATGTCTTTGGACTGTGGGGGAAACCGGAGCACCCGGAGGAAACCCACGCGGACACGGGGAGAACATGCAAACTCCGCACAGAAAGGCCCTCGCCGGCCACGGGGCTCGAACCCAGGACCTTCTTGCTGTGAGGCGACAGCGCTAACCACTACACCACCGTGCCGCCCCATTATACATATATTTTCCATGGAATAAAAACATTAATTTTTTTCGTGGTCCAGTTTCCATCAAATCCTGCGCTCTGATTGGTTTGCGAGCGGGTCCGTATCCTGTGATATGGACCCCGGTTACGGACCTCTGGTGACTCGCTCCTTCACAACAACAACAAACATCATAGCAAATTTTGTCAACATTTATTTTCGTATTTCTCAGGAGAATAGCATTAATCATGGATAGCGATAACGACAGTGTTCACAGCGAAAGTGAGTTTTACTACCCTGAGGAAGAAGAAATAAAAGAAAACATTTCAGGTGAAAGCTAAAAACCTCTAACTGTTGCTAACGCTGAGCAAAAACATGGCTGAATCCTGAATAACTCAATTTTGTATAAATAGGGGACTACATAGGTGGCAAAATGTAGTTTTTTTCCTGCCATGGAAGTGCACTTGTATACCGAGGAGGAAGCCATTTGCATTACAGCCGTGAATGAGGGTTCAAAATGGCGGCTCGCCTCGGCTCGATTTTCCCTTTTGGGCACTCTCGTTTTTTGTTAGAATTTGGTAAAGAAAAAAATAAATATATAATTTACCAGCTTAAAGGATATGGGACATGAAACATAAAAGCACGCTATATCAGTTTCTTTCCATTAAAAATATGAATTAATTGCATCAACAAATACAAAATCGGGCGGCACGGTGGTGTAGTGGTTAGCGCTGTCGCCTCACAGCAAGAAGGTCCGGGTTCGAGCCCCGGGGCCGGCGAGGGCCTTTCTGTGTGGAGTTTGCATGTTCTCCCCGTGTCCGCGTGGGTTTCCTCCGGGTGCTCCGGTTTCCCCCACAGTCCAAAGACATGCAGGTTAGGTTAACTGGTGACTCTAAATTGAGCGTAGGTGTGAATGTGAGTGTGAATGGTTGTCTGAGTCTATGTGTCAGCCCTGTGATGACCTGGCGACTTGTCCAGGGTGTACCCCACCTTTCGCCCGTAGTCAGCTGGGATAGGCTCCAGCTTGCCTGCGACCCTGTAGAAGGATAAAGCGGCTAGAGATAATGAGATGAGATGAAACACAAAATCATCTATTAAATTAAGCAAAATCGTTATATTCATGATGATTATATGGCATTTCTGCTCGACTTCCGATATGCATTTTTTGCAACCGGAAGAGCCGCTGTCACGTGATCATACGTCACAAAAACTTTCGGGCACAGCACAAGCGGGTAGATGAATGGAGAAGTGGATGACAAGAAAAATTTTTTATAGTCTTTAACGTACATTGGACATCATACATTGGACATCATGGTGTATTGTGCTGCTTATGGTTGCAATAATTCCAATGGGAAATGCCCTGGAGTAAGTTTTTTTGCATTCCCCAAGGACCCGAAGCTGAGGAAAGTGTGGGCTCACCTGTGCATGCGCAGTAGGCTTGGTAGGACAACTTTACAGAACACCTGTTGAAAAACTTTGCACCTACTGTTTCCCACAAACTGTATTCGGACCATTTCACTGAGGATTCTTTCAACATTAATACTCAGGTACTGAGCGATATTAATTCATGAAACATGAAACAGGAAGCATAAGGATGAGGAAAAAAAAAAACAGTTCAAATCGGGAAGCCGCGCACACCTGCGCCAGGCTGCACAAATGCGCGCAGCTTCCCGACCCAAACCGCCTCTCTCTCATCCTTACACTTCATGCCTCATGCTCCATGAACCAACATCGCTATTTTTTTTAAAATCGGATCTGCGCGATTCAGCCGTGAAAAAGGCGGCATCCGCCGAAAGGCGCGCTGTTTGCATCCCTGCACGGAGGCCAGGGGACAGGGCAGGAATATTTTTGTTGATATGAGTGATCCGGTGCGATTTCGCGACCCCCCTTTTGAAGACCTCTGCGCTAAGCGACTGAAAGCCGAGGTAAGGATTAGTATTATAATTTTGGGTGTGGGGCGGCACGGTGGTGTAGTGGTTAGCGCTGTCGCCTCACAGCAAGAAGGTCCGGGTTCGATCCCCGTGGCCGGTGAGGGCCTTTCTGTGCGGAGTTTGCATGTTCTCCCCGTGTCCGCGTGGGTTTCCTCCGGGTGCTCCGGTTTCCCCCACAGTCCAAAGACATGCAGGTTAGGTTAACTGGTGACTCTAAATTGACCGTAGGTGTGAATGTGAGTGTGAATGGTTGTCTGTGTCTATGTGTCAGCCCTGTGATGACCTGGCGACTTGTCCAGGGTGTACCCCGCCTTTCGCCCGTAGTCAGCTGGGATAGGCTCCAGCTTGCCTGCGACCCTGTAGAAGGATAAAGCGGCTAGAGATAATGAGATGAGATGAGATTTTGGGTGTATCAATTATTGATTATCATAATTCTGACTCGTTTCGCCATTTTGAATGTTTTCATCTCGGACTCTGGAAGCATTGTATCTCAATCAATCTCGAAAAATATCAGCAAAAAAAAAAAAACTACCTTGCAACGGACTTTAGCTAGATCTATGATGAACTTTCAATGTATGATACAAAAATAATACTTCTTTCAACAGATCATTAGCCTTTGAGCAGAATTGTTTTTAACTTACCAGGAAGTGTTATCGAGCCGACCGCTTTCAGTTTCATGGGGATTGAATGAACTCTCACTCTCAGAATCATCTGACCCGTCAGAGTAAAGACAAGATCCATGTTCATGTGAATTTCCAGCTATCGGTTTGAATTGATAGGGTCTAACTTCACATCTCTGTGAAACATCGGGAATATCACTGTCGATGGTGTCCATTTCGGTAACCTGTTTACATTAGATTCCCAAGCGCTGGCTCCTTGGAAAGTTTTTGTGACGTCACGGGTCACGTGACCACCTAGCTCATTAACGAATCTTTGTTTTACGCTGATGTATAAAAAAAACTTGAATAATGTGATGATTTTCACATTTTTGACGCCCTGCAGTGATTTAGATGGCATTTCTTATGTCCTTTATACATAATTATGCCCAGGTAAAAATCCATGTCCCATATCCTTTAAGGTCGGTCCATATGGTGAAATACCGTGACCTCGGCCTTGAATACTGACCTCGGCCCAGAGGACCTCGCTCAGTACTTTCAAGACCTCGGTCACGGTATTTCATTTTACGGACCTCCCAGCTGGTAAATAACATGTATTCTATTCCCTGCTAGTGGGTTTATGGATTGCATGCAATTTTGTTTTCATATCGCTTAACCTCCATGTATCGCTTATTCTCCATATATCGTATTGTCACTCTCCCCAATGGAGAATGAGCGTGCAATATTTTTACAATATTGCACGTTGTCAAGACAACATAACGTCACACGTCAGTGATGTAAAACTTCTGCATTAGCAAGCGACAGTGTCAATTTGTAAACAAACATGGCCGCAAGGTTTGCTTCATTAAAAATGGAAGATTTTGAGAGAATTTTGGCTGCCAGGTTGCTCCATTGTGTGTAGCTGTCGATGCTGTTTTTAAAAGCAACTGAATAAATTACATAGGGAAAATAATAATAATAATAATAATAATAATAATAATAATAATAATATTTGTCTTGACTGTGCTAACATTGGCCTTCGCTAACACTACACCAGCTGGAAACTAACTAGACTGCTGCACTAACAGCACCAAGTCATGGGTAAGCTACCACCGGCCTTCGCTAATGCTACTGCTACACCAGGTGGAAGCTAACTGGATTGCCACGCTAACAGCACTGGATCGCGGATAAGCTAGCATTTGCCTTTGCTAATGCTACTGCTATGCCAGCTGTAAGCTAACTAGGCTGCCGTGCTAACAGCACCGAATCGCGGGTAAGCTAGTGTTGGTCTTCGCTAATGCTACTGTTATGCCAGGCGGAAGCTAATTGGATTGCTACGCTAACAGCACCGAGTCACAGGTAAGCTAGCGTTGGCCTTCGAGAATGCTGATATGAAGAATGTCTATGTATAATAATAATAATAATAATAATGGCAGGGCGGCACGGTGGTGTAGTGGTTAGTGCTGTCGCCTCACAGCAAGAAGGTCCGGGTTCGAGCCCCGGGGCCAGCGAGGGCCTTTCTGTGCGGAGTTTGCATGTTCTCCCCGTGTCCTCGTGGGTTTCCTCTGGGTGCTCTGGTTTCCCCCACAGTCCAAAGACATGCAGGTTAGGTTAACTGGTGACTCTAAATTGACTGTGAGTGTGAATGGTTGTCTGTGTCTATGTGTCAGCCCTGTGATGACCTGGCGATTTGTCCAGGGTGTACCCTGCCTTTCGCCCATAGTCAGCTGGGATAGGCTCCAGCTTGCCTGCGACCCTGTAGAACAGGATAAAGCGGCTAGAGATAATGAGATGAGATGGGAATAATAATGGCTTTTTTCGTGGTCTAACAGATATGTTCCATTCAGCGAATCATCTTCGACTCATTCAATATCATGCTAGCTGAATGGAATATATCTGATATACCACTCAAACCCAGCCAATATTATTTAAATATGTCACTCAGATCCTCAATGTATTTCAGATGAATAATGCGAGTTTTTCAAGACAAGAAGATAAACTTCATGTCTTCAAGCCAACGTATGATTTTCGTTTTATTATATAGACACATTCACAAACGAAACATAGCCAAATTTATCAAAACAATTCATCAATTTCCTCACGAGTGACATATAGAGATTATGTCACGATTTATGTCATGGTTCTCCATGTCCCAGATGTAGCTTGTATGAAAAATACAAGTGGTGTATTTCCCAGTAAAACACATACATATACAGTACGTGTGTGTGTGTGTGTGTGTGTGTGTGTGTGTGTGTGTGTTTTCCTTGAATAAAGGAGGTATTTTTAGGTGCTCTGACCTACAGAAGTATTTTTCTGTCTCTAAATGTCAAACCCTCCATCTAAGCACACAGACAATGCAAATTATGGATGATGTAGACTAGGCAAAGTGGTATTGTTTGCTTATGTAAGTATTTATTTACACTCCAGGCCAAGTGTGTTTAAATTACTGTAATCTCCATACAACAGTCATTGGAAATTGTGGTTTGGAATGCATCTTGATTCTTGACAGTACACTTTTAAAAATGAACAACTGTAAAATTTGCTTTGTAGTGAATTACAGTTTCAACTTTTATGTCATTAAAATAAGTTCCTTCCTTCCTTCCTTCCTTCCTTCCTTCCTATTTTCCCAAATATAAATTATAAACACACTGTTTTCTGTGTAACTGCTGTTGCTGCTGCTTTCAGTTTGTCCTGCAACTCTTTTCCAGTGACTTTCGGCATCTCTATTAGTTTGCATATCAGGTGAAAATTCAAATTCAGTCCAAATTGCTTGAAACTGTTTTCACTGAGTTCAGAATTGAATGCAGAACAACGTGCTTTTACAGAATTAAAATATGTTTACCCATTATTGAGATATTACAAATCAAAGATTGAAAAAATGGCTTAATTTTTAGAAAGCTGATGTAATATTATGTATTTGGATAACATGGTCCAAAATGGGCCTCATTAACGAATGAGATCAAATGTTTTTTCTTAATAACTTTTTAAATTTTTTTCGAGGTCCAAATCCTGTGCTCTGATTGGCTGGTGAGCAGTTCTGTATCCTACGGTATGGACCCCAGTTACAGACCCCGGTTACGGACCTCTGGTGACTCACGCGTTCACAACAACAAACATAGTAGCATTTTTGTCAACATTTATATATATATTTTTTATAAGATTTATTTACAAGATGATCAAAAATCTTATACATTTTTGCCAGCATTTCTCAGGAGAATAGCATTAATTTTATAGCATGGATAGCGATAACGACATTCTTCACAGCGAAAGCGAGTTTTACTACCCTGAGGAAGAAGAAATAAAAGCATTTCAGGAGAAAGATAAAAACCTGTAATTTGCTAACACCAAGCAAAAACATGGCTGAATCCTGAATGATTCCTATTTGTATAAATAAGGGACTTTATAGGCGGCAAAATGTAGTTTTTTTTCCTGCCATGGAAGTGCACTTGTATATCGAGGAGGAAACCATTTGCATTACAGCCATGAATGAGGATTCAAAATAGCATTAATTTTACAGCATGGATAGCGATAACGACAGTGTTCACAGTGAAAGCGAGTTTTACTACCCTGAGGAAGATAAAATTAAAGAAAACATTTCAGGAGAAAGCTAAAAACCTGTAACTTGCTAACGCCAAGCAAAAACATGGCTGAATCCTGAATAACTCCTATTTGTATAAATAAGGGACTACATAGGTGGCAAAATGTAGTTTTTTCCTGCCATGGAAGTGCACTTGTATACCGAGGAGGAAGCAATTTGCATTACAGCCGTGAATGAGAATTCAAAATGGCGGCTCGCTTCGGTTTTCCCTTTTGGGCGCTCTCGTTTTCTGTTAGAATTTGGTAAAGAAAAAAATAAATATATTATTTACCAGCCTAAGGTCGGTCCATATGGTGAAATACCGTGACCTCAGCCTTGAATACTGACCTTGGCCTAGAGGGCCTCGGTCAGTACTTTCAAGACCTCGATCACGGTATTTCACGATATGGACCTCCCAGCTGGTAAATAACATATTTATTTTTCAAGATATTTACATGGAAATTGGCAGGCACATAGATGGTTGTATACTGAATACAAAGTTTGAAAAATTATTATTTTTAAAATATATGCAAATTAGTATTTAATTAGTATTAATTAGGCTAATTAGGTTAAAAAACATTAAATCGGTGCACTCAATAAAAAAGTAATAAAATATTATTTCTAATACCATCTTTGTGCTCTGTAGGCCTTTGTATTACTCAAAAGTAGGGCCTACTAGTGTTTATATTAAAGAATATAAATGATAGCATTCACAGCTTTCAAGGCAAACCTCGAAAAAACTGTGATCCACATCCAATAAACAATTCCATTTAATTTAATTGAAACTGACACTTACATTTCTGACTTCCGGTTTTTTAAAATCTCATTCTGACCACTAAGATCTCATGATTTTTCATCAAAACAACTATAGTTATATTCTGAAACAGTTATTCATTGACATGAATCAGTTTGATTTGGAAAAAAGAAGTAGGTAAAGCTATGAAAAGTCACTTCAAAGTCTCCGGTGAATCATAACATCAAAACTAGCAGACAGAAAGTTTTGCTGAATACTTCAACAGAAACAGTGAGAGCCAGAGAACATCCCTATAAACGTTATCTGATTGATATTCACGAGTAATCCAGTTGGAAACCGATCAGAAGAGGCCACTTTCCCGATGTCCCACGAGCAGAGAGTGTACTCTGTTGTATCAACTTCAACCTGCCGTTATTGCCAAAGTACTGAACGGGGTGGGTTTCCCAAAATCATTGTAGCACAAAGATCATTGTTTAATGGTAGAGTGAGCATCACAATGAACCCTCTCTCTCCTAGTTAAGATGCTCTTAGCGTTAAGAGGCTTTTGGGAAACCCACCCCAGATCTTAACGAGATTAATTTCTTTGGAAAGCAGAGATTGTAAGTTTTTTAATGATAGTATTCATGATAGAAAATGTTCAAGAGTTAAGCAATGACAGGTTTGTAAACTTAGATGAGCGTCTGCATGCACAATTTTCACAACACGGCCAGCGAGCGTCTGATATGCCTACTCTTAGCTTCCTTATCACTAGTCTGAGAGCCAGAGTTGTGAAATCACATAGCGCACCTGTCCATGGACGATTACTTGTGGTCTTTCAACAATAAAAAGACATCAAGACAAAGGATGAATTCACAAGGTGACACATCATCAAATCTTGATTTGGTATGGACCACATCCGTAGCATGCCATCAGCAGTACTCAAGACCAAGGAATACAAGTTACATATAATATAAAATACTCTCAGGGTCTTGGTTGCAAAACTGTACCATGAATTAAATGGTGGATTTACATGACATAGGAACAGTATGGTGTACTGGATTGTCTGGGAGATTCTGATGGTGGAAAGTATTTTTTTCCCCCCAAGTGCCTCTAGAAGCATGACACCACTGTTAACACAAGGGTTTCCTTTAGCATTTACACTCACAGACTACCCAAGAGTTTAATTCAGTCCTGACAGAGAACCCAAGAACTGGAGAATCAAAAAATCCTGAGATCCTGAGAAACGATCGTGTTTGATTTGCCAGATGGACTGTTGTGCCTTTTTAATAACAGACCTTAAACCACTTTATTGTCTGTCAAATATCATCTATCTTAGCCTTTTAGCTATTGAGCTGATGCTGAACGTCCATTGTATTCATTAAGTCAGTGCCCTTTGGGCCGATGTATAATGTGGATATTTTCTACTGCATTGTAGCTCCACTCAGAGAGAGAGAGAGAGAGAGAGAGAGAGAGAGAGAGAGAGAGAGAGAGAGGGTTTTAATGGCTTTCCATCATTTCCAGTCCATCTAGGATTATATACTTGATTGATATTGGAGGTAAAATAAGTCCGGCTGATTTTCTCCTTACCCACAGGAAAAGGTTAGACAAACCTCAGGGCCGGATGTACAGTAGGGATGTAACCCAATATGAATACATTATTCAGAACAAACAGATCATGTGTTCTGAATACAGTGGGAGGAAATATGTATTTGGAGACTTTTGTTGTTGTTGTTGATGTTATCAGCTCATCTGGCTGACAGGCAATGAGTTTATGCCATCATGCGTTGTCTGTCATCCGTCGTCCGTCTGTCATCGTCCACGTTTCATGAAATTCACTTCTTCTGTCTCAATTCTTCACCAATTTTTATTCTTTTTGGCAGGAAGGTAGGTCTGCCTGGGATGCATATAACTTCTCTCCAAATTTGCATAATTGCAATCAATAATGAAGATATGGAGTAATTAAGCCCGAATGAACAGTTTCCACACAAATCGCTTCTTCTCCCTCAATTCTTCACCAATTTTGATTCGTTCTGGCATGAAGGTAGGGGTACCTAGGGTGCATATAAGTTCTACCCAGATTTGCTTAATTACAATTATTAATGAAGTTGTGGACTAATTAAGCCTTAATGAGCAGTTCAACAAAAATCGCTTCTTCTCGGTCAATTCCTCGCCATTTTGGATTCTTTCTGGCAAATGGGTCAGTATTCTTAGGGTGTATATAGCTTCTATATATAGCTTGTAATATAGTGTATATAGCTTGCAACATTTATTGCGCAAGGTAGCCCACTTTAGATCATTCCTTCTGGACTAGATAGAGCCACAGTGAGCTATGCCATCATTGACGGTCTCGTTTAATAAACATACACACATCATGTTTTCGGACAAAGACAAAGACCTTTGAAAAAAACAAAAACTGGTTGGGAGGATTACGAGTAAGAAATCGCAACCATGGTGAGTCTTCAGGGACAACATTATAAAACAACACCCAAGAGGAAAACGCTCCAGAGTATAGCAAAAAACCATAAACATCCCTATCAGTATGACTGACACAATAAGATGCAGGTGGAAAGTTCATGGAACTACAAGTAATCATCCCCGGATAGGGATAGGGATGCCACACAAGATCAGTGATAAGCAGGATGACCTGAAAGCAGTAGGAACAGCAGGCTTACAGTGTATATTGGAAATAGAAGAATTTCTATTCTATGTATGAAATGGAAGAAGAAATAAAGTAGTAAGAAAGAAAACCCTGTGATTTAAGCCACGCCCACTTTGGGTTCAAGTATAGATACTAATACAGATACCGGCATTTGTTACGCCTCTAGCCGGATGTTTCTATTCAATTTCTTTTGCCTTAATTCAAACAAAACCCACAGGTGACAGAGGACAAATTACAAAAACAACATCCATAAACACACATTCTCCATCCTCATTTGTTTTCTGAAGTCCCCTCTTGTCTCACATCTCTCAAAGGAAATAATTATGAGGAAACGAAAAGCCCAAGTCTTACTGCAGAAGATTTATGCTGCTTTACAGGGAAGCAGTGACAAGTGCTCAGTGCCGTTTCTCCATTATGTCACTGTGTCGGCGTGTTTAGCATGAGCAGACTCACAGGCTTCCTGTGAAAGACAGAAAGCGTGTTCTCTGATAGCTTCCTGCAAGCGACACCAAGACTGATGCGGCCGTATCAGGAGGAGCATAAAGCCTCACAGTGCACACCCGATGGGGATGGTTTCGTCACCCCGAAGCAATTAATAATTCTGACTCCTGGCAAAATTAATTAGGTTTGCTGTATCAGGAATTAGACAAGGCTGGAAAAAGCAGCTGCAGCTTGTGAGCACGTGAATGCAGATAAGAAAGCTTCCCTGTTTCGACATTCGAGTTTGAACCGCAGTCTGTCATGGTGTTAATGTGTAAAAAGCATTTTAGTGTTTTAATCATAATTAAAACATGTGGCCAAATGTGCCCAGTGTAACCAGCCTGATTTGGGAAGACCGATGTTTATAGGTTTTATTAAACACAAAATCACAATGGAGAAATGGAAGAAAAGTTCAGATATAGTCAGGCAGCGATCTTCAACCAATGAAGGATAACCCAAAACTGATTTCAGAAGAGAAATAGTGAATATTCAGACACAAGCAAGGCAAACAGGGTTAACACTGCATAGAAACTTGCCAGTCTCACAACAGGAGATTGGCAAGACTTCACAAAGGGTTTGTGCAAACCGTGTGCTTTTATAGTTTAGAAACAGGAAATGAGCAACTGATTAGAAGTCCAGTGACAGATCTTACAAACACCAAAAAAAAAAAAAGGCGAAATATATATATTACATAGACATGAATGTTTTACTGGGAAATATGCCACTTGTATTTTTCATACAAACTATATCCGGGACATGGAGAACCAAAATTGTGACATATTTTCCAATATCTTCACTCATGAGGATATCGATGAATTGTTTTGATAAATTTGGGTACTTTCTGGCGGCATGGTGGTATAGTGGTTAGCGCTGTCGCCTCACAGCAAGAAGGTCCTTGGTTCGAGCCCCGGGGCCGGCGAGGGCCTTTCTGTGTGGAGTTTGTATGTTCTCCCCGTGTCCGCGTGGGTTTCCTCCGGGTGCTCCGGTTTCCCCCACAGTCCAAAGACATGCAGGTTAGGTTAACTGGTGACTCTAAATTGACCGTAGGTGTGAGTGTGAATGGTTGTCTGTGTCTATGTGTCAGCCCTGTGATGACCTGGCGACTTGTCCAGGGTGTACCCCGCCTTTCGCCCGTAGTCAGCTGGGATAGGCTCCAGCTTGCCTGCGACCCTGTAGAAGGATAAAGCAGCTAGAGATAATGAGATGAGAGATGAGATGGGTACTTTCTTTGTGAATGTGTCGATATAATTAAAAGAAAATCACATGTTGGCTTGAAGATATGAAGTTTATCTTCTTGTCTTGAAAAACTCACATTTTTCATCTGAAATCCATCATGGATCTGAGTGACATATTTAAATAATATTGGCTGGCATTGAGTGGTATATCAGATATATTCCATTCAGTGAGCATGACACTGAATGAGTTGAAGATGAGTAGCTGAATGGAATATATCTGATATACCATGAAAAAAGCCAGTCATCATTATTATTATTATTATTATTATTATTATTATTATTATACATACAGTACACATTCGATGGTGCTGCCAGCGAACAAAGAAATGCTTCTGCGCATGTGCAGCAGAAAACGTTCTCACTGAATATTCGCATCAGTTCCGACATGTGACATCATGTTGTCTTGACAGCCATGCAATATCATAAACCATATTCAACGCTCATTCTCCATTGGGTAGAGTGACGTAATACACATAGGATAAGCGATACGCTAACAATATTGCATGTTTTCAAACCAAATGAATGAAACCCGTTAGAAGGGAATAGAATACATGTTTTTATTCCATGGAAAAAGTGTCCTGTATGTACAACCCCGATTCCAAAAAAGTTGGGACGAAGTACAAATTGTAAATAAAAATAGAATGCAATGATGTGGAAGTTTCAAAATTCCATATTTTATTCAGAATAGAACATAGATGACATATCAAATGTTTAAACTGAGAAAATGTATAATTTAAAGAGAAAAATTAGGTGATTTTAATTTCATGACAACAACACATCTCAAAAAAGTTGGGACAAGGCCATGTTTACCACTGTGAGACATCCCCTTTTCTCTTTACAACAGTCTGTAAACGTCTGGGGACTGAGGAGACAAGTTGCTCAAGTTTAGGGATAGGAATGTTAACCCATTCTTGTCTGATGTAGGATTCTAGTTGCTCAACTGTCTTAGGTCTTTTTTGTCGTATCTTCCGTTTTATGATGCGCCAAATGTTTTCTATGGGTGAAAGATCTGGACTGCAGGCTGGCCAGTTCAGTACCCGGACCCTTCTTCTACGCAGCCATGATGCTGTAATTGATGCAGTATGTGGTTTGGCCTTGTCATGTTGGAAAATGCAAGGTCTTCCCTGAAAGAGACGTCGTCTGGATGGGAGCATATGTTGCTCTAGAACCTGGATATACCTTTCAGCATTGATGGTGTCTTTCCAGATGTGTAAGCTGCCCATGCCACACGCACTAATGCAACCCCATACCATCAGAGATGCAGGCTTCTGAACTGAGCGCTGATAACAACTTGGGTCGTCCTTCTCCTCTTTAGTCCGAATGACACGGCGTCCCTGATTTCCATAAAGAACTTCAAATTTTGATTCGTCTGACCACAGAACAGTTTTCCACTTTGCCACAGTCCATTTTAAATGAGCCTTGGCCCAGAGAAGACGTCTGCGCTTCTGGATCATGTTTAGATACGGCTTCTTCTTTGAACTATAGAGTTTTAGCTGGCAACGGCGGATGGCACGGTGAATTGTGTTCACAGATAATGTTCTCTGGAAATATTCCTGAGCCCATTTTGTGATTTCCAATACAGAAGCATGCCTGTATGTGATGCAGTGCCGTCTAAGGGCCCGAAGATCACGGGCACCCAGTATGGTTTTCCGGCCTTACCCTTACGCACAGAGATTCTTCCAGATTCTCTGAATCTTTTGATGATATTATGCACTGTAGATGATGATATGTTCAAACTCTTTGCAATTTTACACTCCTTGTCGAACTCCTTTCTGATATTGCTCCACTATTTGTCGGCGCAGAATTAGGGGGATTGGTGATCCTCTTCCCATCTTTACTTCTGAGAGCCGCTGCCCCTCCAAGATGCTCTTTTTATACCCAGTCATGTTAATGACCTATTGCCAATTGACCTAATGAGTTGCAATTTAGTCCTCCAGCTGTTCCTTTTTTGTACCTTTAACTTTTCCAGCCTCTTATTGCCCCTGTCCCAACTTTTTTGAGATGTGTTGCTATCATGAAATTTCAAATGAGCCAATATTTGGCATGAAATTTCAAAATGTCTCACTTTCGACATTTGATATGTTTTCTATGTTCTATTGTGAATACAATATCAGTTTTTGAGATTTGTAAATTATTGCATTCCGTTTTCATTTACAATTTGTACTTTGTCCCAACTCTTTTGGAATCGGGGTTGTATGATAATTTCCGATATTTCACTCTGATGACATCACTCCCAGTTTTTCCCGTTTTCACACGCGTTGTCAAAATGGCAAACCAGTTCAAAATTAAAATCCATCCATTACCTATAACTGCTTATCCTGTGCAGGGTCGTGGGCAAGCTAGAGCCTATCCCAGCTGACTATGGGCGAGAGGCGGGGTACACCCTGGACAAGTCACCAGGTCATCACAGGACTGACACATAGCGACAAACAACCATTCACACTCACATTCACACCTACGGTCAATTTAGAGTCACCAGTTAACCTAACCTGCATGTCTTTGGACTGTGGGGGAAACCGGAGCACCCGGAGGAAACCCACACAGACACGGGGAGAACATGCAAACTCCACACAGAAAGGCCCTCGTCGGTCTCTGGGCTCGAACCCAGAACCTTCTTGCTGTGAGGCGACAGCGCTAACCACTACACCACCGTGCCACCTGAAAAAGAAATGCTAATGTTAAATATATAAATACAAGTCTGTTAATTGATTAATTGCATTGTCCCTTAAAAGTGTCTCTGAAGATACACCATATTAATTAGAGACATTTCACGGTTTGAATTTTATATGAATAAAGTCATGAATTGCCTTCATCACTTGAAGCTGAAAGTGTCGCTGCTGATTGCAAAATAAAGTGCAGAACAGGACACTGAACCTGACCTGACTGACTGAAACCCATCACAGACACTCAGCTACAAATTCTGCTATATTTCTCAGGATTTTGGCTCATTTTAAATAAATCACTTTGCATAAAAGCATCTTCCAAATGAATAGCCATAAGAGCAAAAGCTCTTGAAGTCTTGAGTTTGCCAAAAGGAAAAGACCAGAGAAACAAAGTGCTATCTTTAAAAAAATAAAATAAATAAAAAATATTGGGATTGGAATCAATCCACGGTTAAGGAAAGATTATTTCTATTCTCAGTTTTTGTTGTTGTTTTCTACATTTCCCTGCTTCACCAATCACCGTCTGCATGACAGAAGTGCAGATGCATCAAATCCATTATGCAGTCAAACGTATTGTATATTATAAATACCGTGTGCTCAAATTGGCACATTTTTCCACTCGAGACGGATGTGCTCTATAAAATCAGAGCATCATGCAAATGGAGCTAAAGCACGAAGCTCAGGCTCCTGGATTTGGTCGACTGACCATGCTGCTGAAAGAAAAACTCACACGGTAGTGTGCTGTACAGTGCGTTTACATTTTATTATTTGAAGCTATAGTACTCTGCAAGCGTCCTAGGCCCCCTATTTTTTTTCATACAAACTTTATTATAGATTTCTATTTTATGATTTCTACATTATTGAGTCAGTACAAAAACATTTTAGAGTCCAAACGTTCGTTTTCCAGCACAAAATTAAATGTTACAGGGAAAAAAAATGCTTGTATCTGAGCAACATGTTACTTTTCAGATTAAAATGAGAACATAATGAAGACTGCTGGGTTTTGGTGCAAAATGAAGAAGCGAGTGTGACAGTCAAAGTGTCCAGAAGAACTGTGGCTGGTTCTGTAAGATGCTCAGTAAAACCTACAGCTCATTTCCGCATAAAACTGCACTCACTGTACCTGAGACTTCTTTTCTTTTTAAGTAAAGGGTCGTCTCACACCAAATATTGACTTTTTTCATGCATTTCTGCTCACTGCTCGTTATGGTATATATATTTTTTTAATGGAGAAATATTTAATTTCATTATTTTTGAAGGCATCTTTGGTCTACAGAATTTCATTGCATATGCAAAAGACTTTTGCACAGTACTGTAGATAATTAGTTGGTGATAGTTAATTCTGTGGTAATTGCATGTAGTCACTGGGTTTGCATATTGGCTCTCTAAGTACATGCTAACGTGTGAAAATTGGCACTTATTACCACAGTATATTGCCACAATGTGCTGCATGAGAAGTGAAATATTAGTGCTTGGTCCAACCAACCTACTTCTGTTTATTCATTGTCTTTAATGACAACTCTGATAGTAGTGCAGCTGCAAACATCAGGTTTACATTAGCAGCTGTTACTAGACATCATTGTGTAATTTGTGGATATGGTGAAGTTTTCTGTATGGGAATAGTAAGGTTTATGGAAGGAGTCTCCAGTGTCACTGCTTTGCAACAGTCACATGTAAAGCTAAAAAACACTTTCTGACTTAAGAAGGACTTAAGAATGATGACTTTTTTCACATATTCATTTCAAGGGAGAGAAAGAAAAAAAGACTGGTGAAGGAACAACTGCTTGTAGCTACGTGATAAATGGAACCAACTTGTTTGGCGGACGTTTGATGATCCAACCATCCCTTATCCGTAACCGCTTATCCTGTGCAGGGTTGTGGGCAAGCTGGAGCCTATCCCAGCTGACTACGGGCGAAAGGCGGGGTACACCCTGGATAAGTTGCCAGGTCATCGCAGGGCTGACACATAGACACAGACAACCATTCACACTCACATTCACACCTACGGTCAATTTAGAGCCACCAATTAGCCACCAATTAACAACCACATTGGAAAGCCAGCAAATGAGGTCAATAAACTTCGACCTATTATGCATTATAAATCCATCTGGCTGCGAACAAAAATGGCAATATATCGGCTTTTCATACTAGATGCCTTTGCAGAATTCTTGGTGTGTCCTGGAGAGACCACATCTCAAACACAGAGATCTTTGAAAGAACTGGTCAGGATCCCCTAATTAATATCCTGCAACTGAAACGGCCATCGTGGCTTGGCCACGTCGTACGCATGCCTCTAACACGCTTACCGCGCTGCTTGCTCCATTGGTTACCATCAGGACGGCATTGTCCAGGCAGGCAACGCATGTGATGGAGCGATGCGGTCTCAAGAGACTTACAGGAGTCGGGTATCTCGTTTGAGGAGGCAGTGGTGGCAGCGCAGGACAGGAAGCAATGGTGATCCTTTGTGTTGGCGCTATGTGGGCGTTGCCCACTGCAGCAGTAAGTAAGTAAGTAAGTAAGTAAGTAAGTATTAGCCTAACCTGAATGTCTTTGGACTGTGGGGAAAACCGGAGCACCTGGAGGAAACCCACGCAGACATGGGGAGAACATGCAAACTCCACACAGAAAGGCCCCGTTCGACCGCTGGGCTCGAACCCAGGACCTTCTTGCTGTGAGGCGACAGCGCTAACCACTACACCACCATGTTCAATGATATCGAATGTCATTATAAATGGATAAAAGTACAGTCATGCTTTAATGTATAAATATTGTAATTGTTGCCATTTTGCTGTGGTATAAGAGGAATAAAACACCTGAGGGCATGCTGCTAGAGGAAAGTAATCAACATCAGGCTTCACTTCACACCATTGTTGATTGTTTTCCTATAACTTCATGTCCACAAGTGTTTTAAGAGCTAAAAACAGTCACCTTCTTCCTCAGCACACAGTTTGGCATCTTTTCCGCCAGTTTCAAGAGCTACTAGTAGGAGGCATGGCTTAAACAGATTGCTATTACCTATATTATGCCCTCGTTCATGTACAAATGATGTTCCTGAGGCAAATGATGCCTTTCGGTGCGAGTGTGTGATTCTTTAGACGTGCACTTGATGCAGTGCTGGAGGTTAGAGGATGAAGGCTATAAGCTTCAATTAATTATCAAGTTGTAGCTCAAGACTAAATCTGCTGATTGATCGCACATTTTGGGAGAAACTGTGTACGTTTTATTTTTGGTCAAAGAGTTAGCAATTGAAGCTTTCCTCACATTTGTGCCGATATAAAAATGGAAACATTTACTTCGGCTTGTTAGAATTTCTTTTCTTTTCAACCATCCCAGTCTCCCAAGACACAGAATTAGTTTTTTTTTTTTCAACAAGTAGTTTCAAAAATTATGATTTGATTAGTATTAATGCATCCTTAAACCAGATGGAACAATGAAACACACCATCCGGTACACTTAATAAAAAGCAGCACTAATCACATCTGTACTGATTTCCTAGACAATATGTAATATACAGATAATAGCACCGAACTCAGCAAGCCATATGGAGTAGTTGGTGATTTGGGGCCACTTTTGCATTTAAGGAGCTCGGTGTTGAAAATCTGAGCAGTGAGAATGAACCAGGAGGGAATCCGCTTACAGTGATGTGTGTGATTTCCTTCTGCTGTGTGGCTAATCCTGGTACAAAAAGGTCAGAAGGGCTTTGAACTCAATTCCAGTGTAATTAAAATGCAGGAGGAATAATTAATTCACACGTAGCTCACTCAGTGTCCTGGCCTGTCATGGTCTTAATGAGGAGCTCACACCTTCGCTTCCAACACACTTTTTTTTTTTTAATTTAGTCTCTCCACATGCTCAAGACGTGGTTAAATTAATTATGTCGGGAATTAAACACTTCAGGACATGTTGCTAACGCCGGGGTTGTGTGATGAGGCCCAATACGAAGTTGATTATTGTTTTCCAATAGCAGTATGTCTCGAAGTCAGTGGTGGGCCCTGGCGGAATTAGATTAATAGTAATAATAAAAAAAAACCCAAAAAACATTCAGCTTTTCACGTTACCAAGAAACCACAAAGCGTAAAAACTCCTCTGTCCTGAAAATTCAGAAAACTGAAAGTTACAGCTTTACCTCTGACTGTTGCTCAGCACTGACACTGGAGACTCCTTCCATAAAATGTTAGAAATCTGTTTATGTTGACCATACAATTAATGATTTGTTATTTTAGAAATGCTAACGGATTACAACGAGTGCATCAATATATACAATATAAACACCTCATGAACAGCTTCAAGTATATGGATCAAGCACATGACAGTTTGGACACCAAACATGCCTTGGCTGATGAACTACAATTAAAATTGTCTTCAAAAATAAATGTTTCTTTTCATTTAAACATCAGCATACAGTGGATATAAAAAGTGTACACACCCCGTTAAAATGATAGGTTTTTCTGATGTAAAAAAAAATGAGACCACGATATAGAATTTCAAAACTTTTCCCACCTTTAATGTGACCTATAACCTGTACAATTCAACTGAAAAACAAACAAATCTGTTCGGGGGAAAAACATAAAAAACATACAATAAGCTGGTTGCATAACTGCGCACACCCTTAAACTAATACTTGGTTGAAGCACCTTTTGATTTAATTACAGCATTCAGTCTTTTTGGGTCAGAGTCTATCAGCCTGCCACATGGCAATATTTGCCCACTCTTCCTTGTAAAAGTGCTCCAGATCGGTCAGATTGCGAGGGCATCTCTTGTGCACAGCCCTCTTCAGGTCACCCCACAGATTTTCAATTGGATTTAAGTCTGGGCTCTGGCTGGGCCATTCCAAAACTTTTTTGGGGTCATTGTCATGCTGAAAGATGAAATTCCTCTTCATCTTCATCTTTCTAGCAGACACCTGAAGGTTTTGGGACTGGTATTTAGAACTGTTCATAATTCCCTTCACCTTGACTAAAGCCTCTGTTCCAGCTGAAGAAAAACAACCCCAAAACATGATGCTGCCACCACCATGCTTCACCATAGGTATGGTGTTCTTTTGGTGATGTGCAGTGTTTTTGCACCAAACATACCTTTTGGGGGGCGGCACGGTGGTGTAGTGGTTAGCGCTGTCGTCTCACAGCAAGAAGGTCCGGGTTCGAGCCCCGTGGCCGACGAGGGCCTTTCTGTGCGGAGTTTGCATGTTCTCCCCGTGTCCACGTGGGTTTCCTCCGGGTGCTCCGGTTTCCCCCACAGTCCAAAGACATGCAGGCTAGGCTAATTGGTGGTTCTAAATTGACCGTAGGTGTGAATGGTTGTCTGTGTCTATGTGTCAGCCCTATGATGACCTGGCGACTCGTCCAGGGTGTACCCCGCCTTTTGCCCATAGTCAGCTGGGATAGGCTCCAGCTTGCCTGCGACCCTGTAGAACAGGATAAAGCAGCTAGAGATAATGAGATGAGATGAGGTTCAACCTTGGTTTCATCAGACCATAACACATTTTCCCACATGCTTTTGGAAGAGTTGATGTATTTTTTTTTGCAAAATTTAGCTGGACCTGGATGTTTTTCTTTGACCCTACCTCATAGTCCAGACACATGGAGAATACAGGAGATTGTCACATGTAGTACACAACCAGTACTTGCCAGAAATTCCTGCAGCTCCTTCAGTGTTGCTGTTGGCCTCTTGGCAGCCTCCCTGACCAGTTTTCGTCTGGTCTTTTCATCAATTTTGGAGGGACGTCCAGTTCTCTGTAATGTCACTGTTGTCCCATATTTTCTCCACTTCTTGATGACTGTCTTCACTGTGCTCCATGGTATATCTAATGCCGTGGAAATGTTTTTGTACCCTTCTCCTGACTGATACCTTTCAACAATGAGATCCCTTTGATGCTTTGTAAGCTCTCTGCGAACCCTGGCTTTTGCTGGAGGATGCAACCGAGTGAATGTCTGAACTTTATTTGGGGTTAATCAGAGTCATTTTAATTGATGGCAGGTGTGAACCCAAAAAGACTGAATGCTGTAATTAAATCAAAAGGTGCTTCAACAAAGTATTAGTTTAAGGGTGTGCGCAGTTATGCAACCAGCTTATTGTACATTTTTTATTTTTTGTTTTTCCCCCCTCTAAATTGACCGTAGGTGTGAATGTGAGTGTGAATGGTTGTCTGTATCTATGTGTCAGCCCTGCGATGACCTGGCGACTTGTCTAGGGTGTACCCCGCCTTTCGCCCGTAGTCAGCTGGGATAGGCTCCAGCTTGCCTGCGACCCTGTAGGCCAGGATAAAGCGGCTACAGATAATAGATGGATGGATGTTTTTCCCCCTAGCAGATTTGTTGGTTTTTCAATTGAATTGTACAGGTTATAGGTCACATTAAAGGTGGGAAAAGTTTTGAAATTATACTGTATATCGTGGTCTCATTTTTTTTTACATCAGAAAAACCTATCATTTTAACAGGGTGTGTACACTTTTTATATCCACTGTAGCTGTTCATGAAACTAATGACTTGATTGTGTTTCTTTGCAGTGTTGTAGTCGAGTCACTAACACTACGTTCACACTGCAGGCTGAAGTGACTCAAATCCGATTTTTTCGCCCATATGTGACCTGTATCCGATCTTTTATTGACAATATGAACGACACAGATCCGATTTTTTCAAATCCGACCCAGGCCGTTTGGATATGTGGTCCTAATTCCAATTCCTATCTGCTCTTTTCATATGCGACTTCAGTCTGAACCGCCAGGTCACATTCATCCGACTTACACGTCATCAACAAGCCACAAACGTCACTATTCTGCGCTGAAGTAGGCGGCGGGTCTCTCAAAAAAGTTACAACAACATGGCTTTGATGTTCCTTTGAATGGAGGTTGCAGTCACTACCCCGCAGAACGCCTGAGCCAAAACCCTTGCCCTCTTCCTTCTCAACCTCCTCCTTAACATCAGGCTATTGTGCATGTTCTGGCTCCGTCGCAACAACAACTGCATCATCGCCAGGTACTCCATGCTGGCTACTGTCATACACAGGAAAC
Source organism: Neoarius graeffei (assembly GCF_027579695.1). NCBI lineage: Eukaryota > Metazoa > Chordata > Actinopteri > Siluriformes > Ariidae > Neoarius > Neoarius graeffei. The sequence goes on from NC_083581.1 coordinate 40,846,105, forward strand.
TTTAGGTTACTTCCGTAAACACTGGCCATGCTCACTGCGTGTGACGTCGTCGTATCCTGCAATGCGCATGCGGAACACTTTTAGGTCACTTTTCGTTCATACTGAGGATCACATACAAGTCGCATATATTTGTTAATGTGAACGACCTCACAAAAAAATCGGATTTCACAAAAAAATCAGAATTGAGCATTAAGCCTTGCAGTGTGAACGTAGTGTAAACCTCAAGTCCGAATCCAGTCTCGAGTCCCCAGTGTTCAAATCTGACTCAAATACAAGTCATTAAAGAAAATTTCAAATTGAGTCTGAGTCGAGTCCAACACCGTATGAACAACAAAACAATGCATAAATGAAACTGTCGGCCCTTAGAACTGCTCTCTAAACACTTTGTTTTAATCGCGGTTTCATTTAGAAGCACTAGGCTACACTTCTGACTGCAGTCTGATTTGGTGGAGCTTGCTGTTACCATGGAAATGTTTACAAGCCCTCGAATGCTAGCACTAGGTTCTGTTTTGCTAGCAATGGGATTCGCTAAGAACAAAACTCCAACTACATGATTTGATGGTGGCTGTTGCTGCCTTTATGCGAAAGCGTCTTTGCTACTGCGTTGGATTAACGTTACTGCTTGACTGCCCCGTTTTAATAGGCTAGGCTACAGATAAAAAGCTTGTTCATCGCTCAGCAAGCCCCGCCCACTATCAACAGGGCAAATAACATGAGAGAGGGTTAACACTAACTAGTTCATCGCTGAGCAAGCCCCGCCCACTATCAACAGAGCAAATAACATGAGAGAGGGTTAACACTAGCTAGTTCATCGCTCAGCAAGCCCCGCCCACTATCAACAGGGCAAATAACATGAGAGAGGGTTAACACTAATGCTGCGTTCATGTGCTATGGGAATTATGGTAAATACCAAACGCCGACATGGAAAGCACACACGAACGCCCCCTCTTGTGGTATTTTCCACTGGGCAACTCGTAGAAAATTTTGATACACGAGTTGCCGAGATGAGATGAACTTTAACCTTTTCAACATGGCGGCGAGCGGTACAAGACACTTGAATGTTAAGCATTGTACACTACTAAAGTTTTTTTTTTACTAGTACTAGTGGGTAGTTTTTTGGGTCTATGCAATGTTGCGTCATTAACACGTGTAATATAATACGTTAGAAATCCGTTTCCTTTAAAAATGTGTTGTTATGGTTTGTTTTTACCTATCCAGAGCAGACGCTATTGCTAACGATAGCTAACTAACTATTGCTAACTTGAATCTGGTCCACCATCTTTAATTTGTCAACAACAACAAAAGCATGTGAACACAACACACTGGTAAATACCACTTCCCAACTGGAAAATATCATCTTCCCATAGCACATGAACGCAGCATAACTAGTTCATCGCTCAGCAAGCCCCACCCACTATCAACAGAGCAATGAACACAGCGTGTCACTTCCTTCTCAGGGTGGAGTCTTACCAAATGACAATTGAAGTTCGAGGTTGTCCCCATCGTCTCCTCGATAGTTCTTCTACATATGGAACACATAGCAGTGCATTTTTTTCCCACTGCACAAGAAGTCTGTATCAGCAAAGCAGACAATCCTAGGGGCTTCTCTCCAGGCATTTTAGCGCCATGAACGTTAGTTTGTTCCTGAACATGACGTATGAACAGGTGAATGTGCATTCTATTGCACGAAATTAGTATAAAAATTAATGTAGATATAAATCTCTTATGCCAAATTATTATGTTATGTTACAAAAAATAAAGAAAAAAATCAGACTCCTCGTCTCCAATGTACGAGTCCGAATCCGAGTCATCAGTGCTCAAGTCCAAGTCAAGTCACGAGTCCTTTAAATTAGGGCACGAGTCAGACTCAAATCCGAGTCCTGGACTCGAATACTACAAGCCTGTTTCTGTGGTAATGTTGCTGCAGTAGTCGCCAGCTAAAGAGGTGGATTTCCTAATCATTATTGTTATTGATTGCTGAGCTGGTTGCAAATTGAATTAGATTGGCAGCTTGTAAGACATGCATCAGATTCTCCAGATGCCAACAACCTGCCTGAGGGTTTAAAGCAGATGTGATATACGGTGCTTTTCGAGATTATTTATGTGCACGTATACATGTCATACCGATCATCAGCAATGCACAGATTTGATAAGACCCCCATGATTCTTTTCAGCGGTTTCTTTTTTCTATATTCAAAGGAAAAATCTGATAACCACATACTTAAACAAAGATCATATGATGCTTATATACACTCACCGGCCACTTTAATAGGAACTTGTTGTTGATTCTAAGATTCCTGTTCTTGGCTGGCAGAAGTGGAACCCAATGTGGTCTTGTGCTGTTGCATGCTGAGATGCTTTTCTGCTCACCACGGTTGTAAAGAGTGATTATATGAGTTGCTATATCCTTCCTGGCTGCTCAAACCAAATCTGGCCATTTCCTCTGACCTCTCTTATCAACAAGGCGTTTACACCCACAGAACTGTCACTCATTCAATGTTTTTTTGTTTTTTTGCACCATTCTGTGTAAACTCTAGAGACTGTTGTGTGTGAAAACCCCAGGAAATCAGCAGTTTCTGAAATATACAAACCAGTCCATCTGGCTCAAACCAACACCCATACCATAGTGAAAGTCACACTTTGAGATCACAATTTTTCCCATTCTGATGTTTGAAGTGAACATTAACTGAAGCTCTTGATTTGTATCTGCATGATTTGATGCATCGTGCTGCTGTCAAGGGATCGGCTGATTAGAGAACTGCAGAAAACAGCAGGTGGATGGGTGTTCCTAATAAAGTGGCTGGTGAATATATAAAATAAAGCCTCGTATCCCCAGCAGAAGCACTCAACACTCAAGTTATAGGCTTTTATCCCCTCCCTTTCATGTAATTAAAACTAATTCAAGGTATAATTATTAAAATGCATCCATCATATTTATGAGAATTATACTTAAACGTGATCTTATATCATAATTTAAGGAGTAAAACACTGCACATGTGTTGTTATAGGAAAACAATCAATGACCAGGTGGTGTGAAGCAAATCTTTAATCTTATTTATTTAGAAAGCAGAGTGGTGAGGACCAAAAATGTGAGCTCAAATTCCCAACAGTGGCTGTCTTGGGATCGGAGCTCACAACACTGAGATGCGTAGAAAGGACTAAATTACAGTTTTAAAGCCAAAACTAAGAAGTATTGAAATTACTTTGTTATACAAGTTATATTTTGATCAGAAATGAGGGACTGGATCTCTGTAGACAATGCTAACCTTTTAAACTTGCATTGTAAAATATTTTATATGATCTGTGCCAGCCTGAAAACGTGAAACTGTCATTCTCACTTTAAAGTGTGCCATGTCCTGGATGAACTCGTATAACACGAATCGGTCGACTGTAGAGAAACACAACCTGGCATTATCTTTTGTAATAGCACCTCTATTTTTGTTTGACGCTGCGAATGAGATCACGAGCATGTCTGATGAAAAAATCTTTAGAGAACGCCATCTTTTTTCTTCACATATTAATGAGTGGTGCTCTGTATAATTACCTGAAGCTTTTTCCCAAAGGGGTCCAGCAACCCACAGTTTACAGGTCAGAGTTTATATATATATAATTTTTTTTTTAAATCACCATTGAAAATACCATTAGCCTCCCTGAAGGACATTTTCCCCATAATTAATTGCTGTATCTAAATAATACCTGTGTTATATCAAACACACATACACCTGTGCTTCCTCTTATCATTAAACACACTAATTCAGAATCATCTTAGTGTCAGAATGCAGGCACTTACGGATGTAAGTGCAGGGGAGAGCGGGGATGCAAACAGGAAGTGTAGTCAAATCAGTAAGCAAACTCGTAGTCAGAAAGCATGCAGGGGTTGGTCGATCGGTAAACAGAATAGTAGAGAGCAGACTAAAGAGTTAAACAGGTAAACGTAGCAAAGGTTCAGGAAACTACAGGCAGGCAGACAAGAAAGGCTTGGTATGACTGGGTAAACACAGAACAATACTTCGCACTGAAGGTGTGTGAGAGAGAGGCTTAGGAAGCACTGCTGATTAACAGTTAACGACAGTCAGCTGAACTTAATAAGAGGGAGACAGGGGGTGCTGTGACCTTTGGGCGTTGTAGTCTTGGCAAGCCATGTTTGTAGTTCGGTTAGAGTTTCGACTCACATCGTCATTACTGACATCTAGCATAAGAATGTACTTAATTTTTTGCCCTGATAATGAGAGCAGTGTAATCACTGTATAATATACTCTCAGGATATAAAGTATATTATTGTATCTTTAGGGGTACAGTGGGTTGTCACTGGGGCAGTACCCTCTAAGGTACTTACTTGTACCCTTTATAGACTGCTAAGCAACATACGTATACCGTATGTACCTTTTTGGCCCAAAAAAGGTACACATAATTACCTCAAGGCCCAATAATGAGCCGCAGGGGGTACATTAGTGTAGATTGTCCCTTGGGGGACAGAAATGGACTCCTACTGTACCCCTGTTTCTGACAGTGTAAGGTTCTTTATTGTAGTTGGATTTGCGTGGAGATGGAGCATTATAGCTACAGTAAGCAGGTGAGAGTTTCATGCGTATTGGATGATTTTTGATTCAGCGAGTGCATACATACATGTACCTCAAGTCAAAGGTCAGAAACAGTAATGTTCAGTTCAAGAGAAAGCATATTTTGATTCTCATCTCATCTCATCTCATTATCTCTAGCCGCTGGAGCCTATCCCAGCTGACTATGGGCGAAAGGTGGGGTACACCCTGGACAAGTCGCCAGGTCATCACAGGGCTAACATAGACACAGACAACCATTCACACTCACAATCACACCTACGGTCAATTTAGAGTCACCAGTTAACCTAACCTGCATGTCTTTGGACTGTGGGGGAAACCGGAGCACCCGGAGGAAACCCACGCGGACACGGGGAGAACATGCAAACTCCACACAGAAAGGCCCTCGCCGGCCCCGGGGCTCGAACCCAGGACCTTCTTGCTGTGAGGCGACAGCGCTAACCACTACACCACCGTGCCGCCCTATTTTGATTCAGATTAAAAAAAAAAAAAAACACTGTACTTGCCTAGCTTTAATGAGAAAATATCGATTTTTTTTATCCCTCTGGCATATAATGCAGGGGGATATAGCTCTCACTCTGTCCATCCGTCTGTAAACATTTATGGTGATACATACATCTTCCGATGCACAAACTTGGACACATCATCAGTGTTGTATCCTGGCTTCATCGGGTGTTTTGGGTCTTACAACAGACACCCTCAGCCAGGTGACCTGACCGGGGTTGATCAAGCCCTGGTCTGTGTCCAAGTGGCATACTATGACCCCCACTTGTCGCCCCTCTTCAGCCAGAGCCATCTGGATGCCTTTTCTGGTGCCTCCACATTATTGTTAATGGCCCTTCTCCTGCTTTGACCCATGATTCCCAGAATTCCATAGGCCTTGCTGAGGGAATGGCCTGCAAACCCCCGACAGCCCACCTCCACTGGCATGCACCTGGTCCTCCACCCGTTCCTGCAGCAGTCCTCCACAAGCTCCTGATATTTTGCCCTCTTCCACTCCTGTGCCTCCTCCATCCTCTCTTCCCAGGGCATGGTCAGCTCCAAGAGGATCAGCTGTCTTGTGGCATTTGACACCAAGATGATGTCTGGTTTCAGCGCGGTCTGGGTGATATGAGCTGGAATCTTCAGCTGCCTTTCTATGTCGACTGACATCACCCAGTCTTGTGCTGTGGAAAGCAGACCTCCTAGGCAGTTCTTGGGTCTGTTCTTTAGCTGCTCTCCTGCCTTCACGAACTGGATAGTTCTGGCTGTGGTGTTGGTATGCTTGCCATCACTGATCCCCCTGCTGATTGCCTTGGCGATGGATTTGAGGACCTGGTCATGTCTCGAATGATAGCGACCTTCTCCCAGTGCCTTGGCGCAGCTGCTTAGGATGTGCTCAAGGGTCCCAGTTTTAGAGCAAAGTGGACAAACTGGTGTTTCAACCTTGCCCCGTTTGAACAGGTTGGAAGGGCTGGGGAGGACATCGTAAACCCCCTGGATCAGAAACTTGATCCTCTGGGTGTTCCACTTCCAGATGTCCTGCCAGGTGACATTTTGCTCCATCACCTGTTCCCACCTCATCCAGGCACCCTGCTGTCTCATTGCCACAGCACTAGACATTCTTTCTTCCTCCACTGCAGAGCGCACCTCTTCCTGAACCAACATTCACCTCTCTTTCTCACTGGCGGTGTTAAATCGGGTCAATGGAAAACATCCAAGCCCAGCTTTGCCACAAGCCACGCTCCCAAAAAGGACCTTCTGCTGTAGGCGAGCTTCTGTCTGCTGCACTGCCTCACCTGCCTTCCACTTCCTCCCTGTCTTTACAACAATTCCTGCCCCGGTTACTTTGCTGTCTCCTGATCTGGTGTACTGCAGATGTTCTCTCACTCAAGCCACGATGAACTCCTCCCTGCTTGAGCTGAGAGGGAGCCTGACATTATTGGTGTTTCCGTACAGAGCAATGCTGCACAGGCTGTGTAGCAAACCTAGCTACCTGCAGAGATAGCTGCTCACCTTGCACTCAAATCCCTCTACTGCAGTCATAGGTACCTCGTAGATGAGCAAGGGCCAGAGGATTCTTGGGAGGATCCCGTGCTGGTAGACCCATGCCTTGAATTGCCCAGGGAGACCAGACTTGTCTACCACCTTCAACCATCCCTCCAGGTCGGCATTGGTTGCCTTGATGGAAACTGTATCCTTCAGGCTACAGTTGAAGACTTTCCCGAGGCTTTTCACTGGTTTTTCCGTAACCAACGGAATTTGGTCTTCTCCCGGCCTGAAGCGGAATCTATCCATGACCTTCCCTTTTTTCAGGACCAAAGAACGGGACTTGGTGGGTTTGAAGCTCATGCGGGCCCAAGACATGAGCTTCACCAACTCCTGAAGAATCCACCTGGCTCCGGGCATGGCTGTTGTTGTTACCATGATGTCATCCATGAAGGCTCTTATGCGCGGCTGTCTCATGCCTGACTTGCTGAGAGGGCCTCGACACTCTGGTTCCGCTGACTTGACCAGCATGTTCATTGCTACGGCGAACAGGGTCACCAAGATGGTGCAGCCAGTGATTATCCCCACTTCAAGCTGGTGTCAGTCAGATGTTGTAAGACCATCAGATACCCTCAGGCTGAACTTTCTGCAGTAGTCCAAGATGAGATATTGCACCTTCTGTGGAACGTGGTGCTTGTTGAGTGCCACTCCTATCAGTTCATGCGGTATTGAACCGTAGGTGTTGGTGAGATCAAGCCACAGTACTGTCAGGTCCCCTCTGCCCTCTCTTGCCTCCCTGATGAGCTGAGTCACCACACCTGTGTGCTTTAGGCAGCCCGCAACACCTGGTATGCCTCCCTTCTGTACCAAGGTGTCAATGTAATTGTTGTTCAGCAGGAAGTTGGTGAGTCTCTTGGCTAACACGATGAAGAAGATCTTGCTCTCTACACTGAGCAGAGAGATGACCCAAAACTGATCAACCTTCTCAGATGTCTCCTCTTTTGGAATAAACACCCCTTCCGCATATCTCCATGACTGGGCGATCTTCCCTCTTCTCCAGACCACCTTCAAGGCCCTCCAAAGCCAGTGTAGTAGCTTTGGGCAGTTCTTGTAGACCTTGTAAGGCACTCCGCTAGGGCCTGGTGCAGAACTGGCTCTTGCTCTTCTCACCACTTCCTCCACTTCCTTTAGGCTGGGCTCCTTCAGGTTGAAGTCTGCTGTTGGCTCTGGTGGAGTTATGAGAGCCTCACACATTCCCAGGGGTTGGTCTCTCCTGCTGTCACTGTAGGTGCTCTTAAGGTGGTCATTAATGGCTTCTCTCAAGCAGGTAAGACGGCCAGTCCTCTTCTGACCTAGAAGTTCCTTGGTCAGCTTAAAGGGGTTGGCCAGGAATGCAGCTCTCCTCCTTGCCCTCTCCCTACACCTCCTCCTGTGGTTTTCTGCCCTCCACAAGGTCAGTAGCTCCTTCCTCAGGATTGCCCGCAGATCTGTCAGACCTTCCCTCTCCACAGCACCTGCCTTCTTATACTGCCTCTTAAGAGCCTTGAGCGCTGGATTCTCCTTGCTCAGTGGTTTGGAGCAGAGGCTTGCGGTGCGGGCTTGGCCTCCTTCATCCTGAATCGCTAGGCTGCGATGTTAACTATGATTGTAGCCATAGTAGCCAGCCGGCAGTCTACATCCCCCTTAGCCATCCCCTCCAGGATCTGGTCAATGTCCCCATCAAACTGATGCCACTCGGTTGTCTTTGAGGACTGGGGCCACTGGATCCTTGAGTAGGCTGTTGGAGTGTCATCATGGACAGCTGGTGCAGGTGCTGCTTGGTGGCTCTGATGGTTCTGTTCATCTCTGGCAGCTGATGGTAGTTGGTGGCTCTGGGTACTACTTGCCATTGGGTCAGCCAGTAGGGTGCTGGCAGTAGGCATGACCGACACTGGAAGGCTCTGGGCACTGTGGTTTGCCTCCGGGCCTAGCTCCTCTGTTGTCTCACCAGAAGATGCTTCTGTGCGCTGTGTTGCCACTACCCCGTTGTGCACCCCTTCCTGGCCTGATGTATCTTCAAGCCCCTGATGTTCTTACAGGCCTTGCCGCAGGTGCATAGTACTTGCGATGTCATTTGTCTGTTGTCCTGTGTCTTTAACCTTGGGTCCGTCCGGTTGGGGTGCTCATTCTCCCCCCCTCTCAGGTACCCCCGGGGGGTCTTTCTCCTTTGTGGTTTTCGTAACAAGATTTGGGTTCTTCCTTTAGAAGATGTGGTTTGGGCTGCCAACCCTCCCCAGCCCGATTGCCGTCTCTCCGGCTGTCCTCTGTCTCTCCAGGTGTCAATGCTCTATTCGCAGTTGTCAACCAGTCTCTTCCTGGTTGTCACTGGTTATATCGTACCAGACCATTGCGATGATACATACATCTACCGATGCACAAACTTGGACACGTCATCAATGTTGTACGAAATTTAACGTTTGAGGTCATATCGGTAACCAGGTTTGTGCTAATCGAGTCCAAGACTCGGACTCGAGTCCGACTCATAATTTTAAAGACTTGTGACTTGACTTGGACTTGAGCACTGATGGCTCGGACTTGGACTCGGACTTGTTCATTAACTGCATTTGGACTCGTAAATTGGAGATGAGGACTCGGATTTTTACTTTATTTTTTGTAACATGCCATAATAATTTGGTATATTTATATCTACATTAATTTTTATACTAATTTTGTGCAAGAGAATGCACATTCACCTGTTCATATGTCATGTTCAGGAACAAACTAACGTTAATGGCGCTAAAATGCCTGGAGAGAAGCCCCTAGGATTGTCCACTTTCCTTATACAGACTTCTCGTGCAGTGGGAAAAAATGCACTGCTATGTGTTCCATATGTAGAAGAACTATCGAGGAGACGATGGAGACAACCTCAAACTTCAATTGCCATTTGGTAAGACTCCACCCAGAGAAGGAAGTGACACGCTGTGTTCATTGCCCTGTTGATAGCGGGGCTTGTTGAACGATGAACTAGCTAGTGTTAACCCTCTCTCATGTTATTTGCCCTGTTGATAGTGGGCGGGGCTTGCTGAGCGATGAACAAGCTTTTTATCTGTAGCCTATTAACTAAAATGGGGCAGTCAAGCAGTAACGTTAGTCCAACACAGTAGCAGAGACGCTTTCACATAAAGGCAGCAACAACGACCATCAAATGGTGCAGTTGGAGTCTTGTTCTCGGATTCGACTCGGATCAAAAGTAGACTTGACTCGAAATTTTCTTTAATGACTTGGACTTGACTCGGACTTGAACACTGAGCACTTGAGACTGGACTCAGACTCGAGATTTAGTGACCCGATTACAACACTGTCAATAACTTCATCACATGACCCTGTGGTGATCATTGAACAATTATTCACTGAACTCGAAATGGATAATTGTTTTAGTATAAATACACAGGTGATTATTTCATTTTTTTAAAAATCGTATAATAAAAACGTTTATTTCAAACTTCAAAAGTGCCATACAAACGTAATAAAAGTGGGGCGCAGACTTGTGTCACTTATCTCTGCTGAGTCACATAAAATACTTTGTTTTGAAATCGATAAAATAAATCACAATTCCACCTTCTCTTTGAATAGTTTTAGACCAAACTTCGTAGCATCTTTAGTGCTTTTAGGAACAACATTATCTTTGCCAAGTCGCTTGAGGTGATTATCGAGAAATAGTCTGAATTTCTCGACCAATCAGCGAGCACGATTTCCTATAATCACTTGTGTATTTATACTAATTTCCTATTACAGCACAACGCTGAGAGTTTTATTCCCTGCTTCAGATAACACAGCTGATCCAGAACAATAATTTTGTTTGCTCCTTATGCCATGTTGTATATGTGCAGAAAGCTCTGCTGTGGTATATGTGGCATATAGCTCGTGACTATTTTGCATCCTTCATCCTTCTTCTGACCGCTGCATCAGCTTCTGTTGAGTGAGGAACTTAAGTGAAAGCTGCTGCGAGGACACTGAAATATGTCGTTCCATATGATATGTTCCCCCTCCCCTGAACAAACCCTGGAGGGAAGCCAGGCGTGCTCAGTGGGCCAGCTGTTGATAAAGAAGGGGCTTAAAAAGATTCTGGTGAAACCAGGCTAGAAGCTAATTAGTCCACTGAAGCAGTTTGAGCACGTCTTCAGAAGTCGATGCTGGGAATTCTGGTCTGAACAATTTAGTTAATTAGAATTACAGCGTTCACTTCCAAACCAATTAAAGCATGATGGCCAGAATGGTCACCAAGAGAATTGTAATTGAGATTATTGGTTGTAGATTTATTCTTACTTCAGTAGGTTTTCCATCAACTTGCTTTGTTTCGATTTGATTAGGCAGCTCTAAACAGTTATGCCAGAAAGAAAAAAATATTCACATGCTTAAGATGAATAAATGTGTCAATGAAGCAACATTGGAATGACGTTGGAAATCGGTCTTTCTAATAAATGCTGATGTAGTTTATTACACGGCTTTGGTGAATACTCAATTCTGATTGGTCAGTTGTAACATTCTTCAGTCTGCTATTTCTGCATAACAGATTATGGCTATGGACCACAATTACGGAAGCAATAAAATAATATTTTAATCCTTATATTGTGTCAAATTATTGAGTTCTTTCATAAGCAGCTGTGTAATAAATGGGATGATGTACAACATGATAGTCCCTACTGTATCATGAAATAAACCCCTTCAGGGTGATTCAAGACCCCTCAACTTCACGTCAGGCTCCTGCATCATCCTGTCATTGTTGATTTTACAACAATGACCAGCTCTTTGTACATTATCCCTTGTGAAACAGACAGGATGTATGAATTGATTGGGTCCCAGTCTATTGATTGGGTCTCTTGATTAAACCCCCCCCCCAAAAAAATCGAGATCCATGTTGAGCGTCAAAACCAAGGCAGATTTTCTATAAACTTCCAAACAGACAGGCAAAGGAAAAAAAACAGATGTTACCAAAATCCACATGCTTAAAACCAGCTGTACACTGTACAACTCCAGGCCTGATTTTGCCGTCATAGACAAGTCTCACACATTATAAAATAATTTCATGCAAGGGTGTTTAACATATCATGTTGACTGATGACCTACTGTATAAGCAGAATGGAAGAAAGTTGGCATGTTTTCTTTAATAGCTGGTCGATCATTAGAGGATCTTCTGACATGGGAAACACACAGGATCACATACAGTGTGACAGGGTTCTCCAGAAAATCTGAAGTAGAGCGGCGGCTACAATTATCAACACTTTAACCATCTTTTGGCCATTGCAAAAGTAGAAAAGACTTTCAATACGTAAATTGTGCATGAATAATTAATCAAACTTCCACTGGAAAAAAAAAAGAGTTGATTCTAGATTACTTAGCGTATCAGATCACGTGACACCGTTCCACAATTACTGACACCTTTGTCCACAGTTATCGACACCGCTCCACAATTATCAACATCCAGATCTCATCTCATCTCATCTCATTATCTCTAGCTGCTTTATCCTGTTCTACAGGGTCGCAGGCAAGCTGGAGCCTATCCCAGCTGACTATGGGCGAAAGGCGGGGTACACCCTGGACAAGTCGCCAGGTCATCACAGGGCTGATACATAGACACAGACAACCATTCACACCTACGGCCAATTTAGAGTCACCAGTTAACCTAACTTGTATGTCTTTGGACTGTGAGGGAAACCGGAGCACCCGGAGGAAACCCACGCGGAAACGGGGAGAACATGCAAACTCCGCACAGAAAGGCCCCTGCCAGCCACGGGGCTCGAACCCGGACCTTCTTGCTGTGAGGCGACAGCGCTAACCACTACACCACCGTGCCGCCCTCAACATCCAGATGATTATTTATTTTAAAAAATCATCGGTATGTGGTATTAAGTTAACAAAACATAGTTTTTATTGAAAATTTGATTGTTTTACACAGACTTATATTTAGTATAATATATCTTTTATATAAATATATCGATGTCGGTGCTTACAGAAATTAGGAAGTAATGCTAATGTTTGAAAAAAAATGAACTGATAATGTTTAACCTGTGTCAGAAAGTCTTTTTGTTCCACTTTAAGTATTTTCGTAGATCGCATTTTGTTAATCATTTGTTGTTTGTATTAATTTCTAGTTTTGGAGTTTACCAATAAATGTCAACAGGCAATTGAGATTGTAACCGCATGAAAATCCAGGTCAATGGTCGCATCTCATTCCTCGAACCAAAATATAAAATGTCTACTGATATTGTAATATGTGGCACATCTCGGGATCCAGGGACACATGTCGGCCGAAACGAATCCGAGATAATCGCAAAAGAAGCTTTTTTTTTTTTTTTCGAAATTTGTGATTTTCGTTTTTTTCCATAATGTGCAAGTTGAGATCTTGAAGAATGCAATCAGTATTTCAGATAATAGATTGTTTTGTTGGAAAAGCATAAATTTTTTTGTTGCAAATTGTCTCGTTTTTGTCAGGACTGTAGCCTGCTGGGGGGTGTGGGTAAATTACCATATGGGCACTTCACATGATGATTTAAGTCTTTTGTTTGTTTGTTTTCGCGAATCAGCTGTATGATACGAGCTGAGCTCGTGGCTACTTAAGCTGCATACATGCATGTAATTTCACTATGGAATGAGGAAGCTAAACAGAGCGCAGAGGAGCTGAAACACCGCAAAGCAAACAAACACATGGTAGTTACATCGGAGATTACCATTTCTAGCAAAAAAAAAAACCGCAACCAAAAGGAAGTGTTCTAGGACTACATTATTCCATTGGAGGCATTGATGTGTGCAAGGCGACGTTTCTCTTTCTGATGGGGTAAGTTTATTAACCTAAGGCTGTGTGGTTATTTTTGCATGTAACGGAGAGTGTTGTGGTTTGGTTACATGAAACTAGTATTGTGTTAGTTGTGTTATCATCATGCTATCTTTCTTTCTTACGGTGTGAGTAATTTGTTATTTTTGCATGTAACGGAGAGTGTTGTGGTTTGGTTACATGAAACTAGCGTTGTGTTAGTTGTGTCATCATCGTGCTATCTTTCTTTCTTACGGTGTGAGTAATTTTTCAACTACAAAATGTTAAAGTATACTTTAGGACTTGGGCGGCACGGTGGTGTAGTGGTTAGCGCTGTCGCCTCACAGCAAGAAGGTCCTGGGTTCGAGCCCCGGGGCCGGCGAGGGCCTTTCTGTGTGGAGTTTGCATGTTCTCCCCGTGTCCGCGTGGGTTTCCTCCGGGTGCTCCGGTTTCCCCCACAGTCCAAAGACATGCAGGTTAGGTTAACTGGTGACTCTAATTTGACCGTAGGTGTGAATGTGAGTGTGAATGGTTGTCTGTGTCTATGTGTCAGCCCTGTGATGACCTGGCGACTTGTCCAGGGTGTACCCCGCCTTTCGCCCGTAGTCAGCTGGGATAGGCTCCAGCTTGCCTGCGACCCTGTAGAAGGATAAAGCGGCTAGAGATAATGAGATGAGATGAGACTTTAGGACTTATTTTTGTACTTCATAATTGTTTTGGGCATACTTTGCATGGAAGGAAAATTGACGTGGTGATCTTTGTTTATCCCCCACAGTCTAAAGACATGCAGGTTAGGTTAACTGGTGGCTCTAAATTGACCGTAGGTGTGAATGTGAGTGTGAATGGTTGTCTGTGTCTATGTGTCAGCCCTGTGATGACCTGGCGACTTGTCCAGGGTGTACCCCGCCTTTCGCCCGTAGTCAGCTGGGATAGGCTCCAGCTTGCCTGCGACCCTGTAGAAGGATAAAGCGGCTTGAGATAATGAGATGAGATGAGATCTTTGTTTACATGAAAGTAGCATCGTGCTAGCTAGTAGGGGGTAGGGCTTTCCTTAATGTCATGCAAATAAGCACCATTATGTGCCCTCCCTGCACCCAGAGTAACTCAGTGCGTTTACATGCACATAGAGAAAATCGAATTTCTGCTGTTGCTCGACTGAAATCGAAGTTCTAAATGCCATGGAAACACCTTAGCTAGGCTGAAATCGAACCGAACTTGATTTCTTGTAATCGAGCTACACGACCTAGATTATGCAATTTTAGCCAAGCTACTTAGTGCATGTAAACCCTATCGAGCTACGTAGTCGAGCTACTTACTTCAGCACTGCCCCTTCCGGAAGTGACGAGTGACGAGACCACAAGCGGGAAACACAACAGCCTCGGTCGGCATGACAACGAATCATGACAACGGCATGAATCTTTTCTTTTTGTGGCATTGTTTGCACTGTTAAAATTTAGCTCACTTACTGTATCACCAAATACATCTGTACAGCTGTTGCATAGCTGTGAATTGTGTACATAAACAAGTCATTGTATTTGTGTGTGTGTGTGTGTGTGTGTGTGTGTGTGTGTGTGTATATATAATATGTCCAACATCTGAAGAATGTCAATAAAAACAAAACAATTGAACTTTTTTGTGTGTTTATTAAGACATAAGTTAAATTGTAAGCAAAAAAAAATATTTTTTTTGTAAGCAAAAGATGGACTTTAGAAAAATATACAATTGTGCAAAATAAGTTGTCTTACAAAACAGTGGTCTGCACAGGACAGTTTGTAGCCATACAGTCTGTTAGAGCAAGCCGAACAGCTTGAGCACGGAACTTGTGAACACGGAACTGACAGTGTTGCCAGATTGGGAGGTTTTAAGTGCATTTTGGCGGATCTGAACATGTTTTGGGCTGGAAAATGTCAGCAGTATCTGGCAACACTGCTGATAACTTTGTCTATACTCTTGAATAGCTCTTCTTCATGACGACAACCGGAAGTGTACCAACACGATGGGGCGTGTAGCGCCACCTGTGGCTCGGGTGCACAATGTACCTCACACAATAGCTCGATTTCCTTGTGTGCATGTAGGATTGGATTTCTCTGGCACCCCTGCTGGGACCCTTAGCTCAATTACCGACAGTAGCTCGATTTCAATGTGCATGTAAACGCACTGACTGAGATGGAAAACTTTGAGGGTGATTTTCTCCCTTTTCTGTTTTAAGAGGTATGCACTTTCAAAAGGCCACACATTCTTCAAATATTGTCAGATCTCCACATGGAAGGCATCATTGGAAAGCTTAGAAACTGTACTTTCTGAATCTGTCAATAACTCAAAATGCCCCCGGGCCGACATGTGTCTCTGGATTCCTTTATCTGACACATATGTGGTAGATATTTACAACAAACTACAAAAAATATATTTTCTGAATGGAATAGAAAAATCTGAATACTTCAAGCATGTAATTTTTTATATGCTAGGAATTAAATTTTGCTCTAATTCTATTTATTACAATAGGATTCCACATACTCTATAAACATTCCATTCTGTTATGAATCAGAAAAAAATATATCATAGATCACAGCACTTTTAAAGTACTTCATCTACTTCAACAATGCTACACAAAGATCGGTCCATAACAGTTGTAAATGTCACTTAATTACACAGGGTGTCGATAATGGTGGACACCGGTGAAAGTGATCACTATTATTGACACCTCACGTGACTTCTCAAATGCGGATACAAAATGGCGACTGTCAAATGAAAGAGTAAGAAACAAAGTAGGTTTTGACGAGGAGCTCATGAAATATCGGTGAATTTGATCAGTAAAAACATGTCCATGATCTATCCACCATGCTTACCTGCGATGATAACGTACGGGTTTTCCTCAAATTGCTGATCGTGCTAAAAAAAAAAATTCCATCTCAGGTAATGAGCTGTGTCATCAGATGACAAGATCAAACGGCGAGGGGGGTCTTCTGATTGATTAATTAACCCATAATAACTGTTGTAACTGAAACTCACCCTTGTAAAATTGTTTTTTATTGGTAAATCTGAAAAGGTGTCGATAATTATGGACTGTCAATAATTGTAGCCGCCACTCTAGTCGGCTAAAAAAAAAGTAGTAGGGTGTGGTCACGTGGCCCAGCTCAGCCAATCAGAGCATGAGAATCGATCAACAACTATGGTGTTGCGTCCAGTCATGTTAGACCCGAATCGAAGACAATTTCATGGTGGAATTATTGGATTTGCAGCAAATTATGGGCAGCGGAGATGATATAAATCACTTGAACATTGAAAGGCAAGTTTTGGGGTTTTTTTTCTGGGATCGAGTAGCCGGCGCAGACCGTCTGTGTAGGTGGAGAAAACCGCCGGTCACTGGCGCTTCTGAACTTCTCTGGTGTGATGAGCAACAATCTTAAAAGCATCAATCTAAAACCACATATATTAGAAAGCAGCTCAGAAATTAGAAAAAAACAACAACAGGATTCGTTTAAAACCAGGAGTTATGGCTTGCAGTCAGGGGCGCTGCCAGAAATTTTGGGCCCCATGAAAGATTAGAATTTTGGGCCCCTCAACTTTGCCCACCCTCGTCACAATTGCACTATTGTCATTATTTGACTTTTGATAGCCCATGGACCTTGAGTTTGTGACTTTGTTATTACATTTTATGTATTAATCAATGGTTGAAACCAATGGTTTAGAACGTGTGAACATTCCACACACGTAACCAGGGTGCGATTTGTCAAAAAACCAGAAGGGGGGATGTTTTTTTTTTTAATCATGAAACGTCACAAAATTAAGGTAACAATAGGCTAACAGCTCAATAACATCCGATGATATCAAATGAATAACACTAAATGAAAACGAACACTAAACCAGAGATAGTAAATTCATCTTCCTATCTCTCTGACTAAATACACGAACACTAACACAACAAAGTTCGCATTGCTTGTCGCGTTGCTGTGATGTTTCTCTCCCTCCGGATTAAATGGACAGTGACTCGAAAATCACTAAAATACATGAATACTAAATGAACACTTTGCTCTGATGGCGCAGTTCACATTGTGCGCAGCTTTCCGATTTAAACTGTTTTTTTCTCATCCTTATACTTCCTGTTTCATGGACTGTAACGGATTTGCTTATTTAGTAATTTTAATACAGAATTTACTTTGAAATTATAATCAGACACTCCAACGCCCCCCCTAAAAAAAAATAAAAAATCGGCCGTGAAAAAGGCGGCATCCGCCAAAAGGCGCGCTGTTTGCATCCCTGCATAGAACGCAAAGATATTGTTATTATCCACAATGTATCTATTTGCTGGGGACGTTCGTGAACATCAAAGCTGTCACTTCGGGTCATTTTGAAAGTGAGTGCAATGTAGACCATAGAAAACTGTGTCACAACATGCCTGTCATGTCAACTTTTTTTTTTTGGTTTGTTTGTTTTATTGACGGGGTTGTCCCCGAGGATTTTTTTTCAGCAGAGATAAAAACCAGAGGGGGGGATGATCCCCACCATCCCCCCCAGCAAATCGCACCCAGCACGTAACCATGTCAAACACTTGACTGGTGTCCGTTATTAGTGTAACGGGTTTATTTTTTTCCACTTGCCATTGTGTGTAGTTGTGGGGAAATTCTGCGCTGGCCCTTTAAGAGCGCAGGTAGTTATGGGAACGAGGCGCTGGCCTCCTTCAGTTCATTTTGGAAATGTAAGCGCCAATGCCACTGGACGTTTGCAGCCCGTCCTCAGCAGTGTATTTGTGTCTCATTTCTTCAGAATAAAAAGACTGGTGAACAACACAACGCAACGTCTGTTACATTAGCAACACTTTAATCTAGCAAACTGTATATGGCGCTCGCTCATTAAAAACTTCAATCCTAAAGCATTTATGGGTTGTATTGCTGCTTACCTCCTTCTCCAAAGGGGGGTTCAGTGGTTTGGTAGGGCGGAGGTCCCCCTGAGGCTGAATCTGGGCATATTTAGGGCACCCCATTAGTTATGAAACTGGTTATTAGCACTAGTTATTAGCACCAGCATAACGTAATATTTCATCTTGTTTATCACACAAGTCAGTTCAGTTATTAAAATGGAAAAAATGTCACTGTACAAACTGTAAAAGTGTTCTCTTGATAGGCTAATCCAACCACGTTCATACTGTTCATTTACCATTCGCTAATATTTTGAACACACATGTGAGCGATAGCTACCTTTCTTTGGGAAAAACTGAGTGACCAGTTGCCTGCCTCTCCGGTCCCTCTCAGCTTTCAGCTGCCTTTCTTTACGTTTTTGACAGCCACTCTTCATATTTAGCGATCATAGACTGTACGCACTCCACTGCTGGCTGGCTGCTGCTGCACCGCGACACAGCAGCAAGTAGCGTTGCATTGATCAGCACACAGATTTAACGCATCGCGCTTCTACCAGAACTGGACCGTACCATTTCGCAAAAGGGGGAGGGTTAAATGACAATATGTTGAAGAACTCAAGAAATAGACAACCTTGTTCAATTAACTCATTTTACCAGATGGAATATTGCATTGTTGTTATTTCAAGAGTCTTATTAAAATCATTAAAAGCATATTATCAGCCCCTTAAAGGGCCCCATGGCAGTGCTGGGCCCCTAGAATTGTTCTAACCTTTCCCCCCCTGGCGGCGCCCATGCTTGCAGTGTAGAATTAGTTAAGAGTTTGCAAAGCATTGAGCCAACACACACACACACACACACACACACACACACACACACACACACACACACACAGGTTAATGAGACACCAATGAGACTAATTAAGAGCAGCAGGTGGACAAACAAGAAACGGGTTCAAGCAATGATCAGGGGAGCTCCTGAGGTCTGTGGCAATGCTCCTGCTTTAGTCATGCCACTAGAGAACGTCTGAGCCAGATAATGTTCCTGGCTGCTTGGAGACTTCACAGATCAGGAGGGACGTCAACTTCTGGGTCGCTCTTCGGACACGGATCCAGCAACCTGTTACATCCAACTCAACTTTGGGAAAAATACTGAAGCTGGATGCTGATCAACTCTAGTTTCTAACCATGAACCAAAGTAGCTTCTGTTGCTGCTTATTAAATCCTGTGCATTTACATTAATGATAATCTAAGGCAGCTCATTGGACCAGAGACTAGCTCCAGCATTCGGTACATTATCTCAGAAAGGGGACCGATTTTACATTTTATTTCCCCTTTCTAATTTAAACTTTAAAGCTAGACAGCCTTTGGATTTCATAAAATCGGTGGAATTTAATTCCCTCTGAAATTTGGTCATTGTGATACATGTTTATTTCTGCAATATCTCAGAAAAACAGGCCATTCTGTGGCTGGGAAGTTATTTAATTTGAGGGGATTCCCGAGCAAATATTGTGCATGAAATTGCTCGCTTTGCACAGTCAAGCAGACAGAGGAAGTCCGTGTGTGCGTGCGCAGGTTTACCTTCTTCTTCTTCTTTTCCTTCTTCTTTTGGGTTTTACAGCAGCTGGCATCCAGTGTTGCATTACTGCCATCTACAGGTTTACCTTGACCATGCCATCATTCTGTCACTATAACGAACAGCTGGTCACACCGAGGTGCTCGCTAACCGCCGATATTTATTAGTTTGGTCCTGTGTTTCCTTTCCTTCGTATATAATATAACGTCTTTTCTTCTTCCTTTCTGTTACTATAGTCGGTCTTTCACGTTTCATTCGTGTCCTCCATTTTCCTCTCCTGTTTCAAATTTGTATCCCACAATGCCTTGCACGAACAGGGAAAACCCACCATGTGATGCATGACGTAGTATCTTGAATTGGATCATGGTGAAAAAGGAGAAAATAGCAGGGAATTTAGGGCCACATGGCTTTAAATTCATTAATTGTTCAATTTAAAAAAAAATAAAATAAAATTGGAAGTCTGTGATTTGAATTCAGTAGCTTTTGGTCCACTAAACAAAAATAGTTGGGTGTCTGGGAAAATTCTTTTTATGACCTACACTTGAAAAATCTGAAAGGCAGTCTAGCTTTAATAAGGTAATGATGAAGACAGTATGTGTAAAGACGACTGGAAGTGCAGAAGTACGTGTTTATTCCGTCCTGCTTCAAATTCCAAACCCATGTCTCTCATATGTTCAAAAAGTGGTAATGTGAGCCACCACAATGACAAAACATCACTTTAAATCAGGACAACTGATTTTTATCAGCATGAATAATCATTAAAAATTAAAAGTCTATGATGTTGCCTGCTTACAGATTTAGGCAGCATTTGTTTGTTTGATGGTTACATTAAATTCTGGTTTGTCTCAGAGGGGAAAAAAAATCACAATTACTATTTTCCTCATAGCTTCACAGTTTAGTAAGGAGAAAAAATCATGTTCCCTGTTATTTTATTCAGATTACAAACGTGTTTATTGTCTGTTTGATTTGCAATGCACCAGTTAATGGTGCTATTAATAGCAGACCCACAGCTTTCAAACAACACCTTTGGAACAATCAAACTTTTTTTTAACACATCTATTTGAAACAGGGGATTTTTTGTTATCAACTTAATAAACCCAGGTTTAAAAAATGAGGGTTAAAGATCTGTAGAATGAACCTGACTCAACTTCTCACGACCATAAACCATGTAAAGAACCGTTGAGGAACTGCTTTTTAAGAGTCGATAATTGCGAAAGCTAAAGACTGCTCCTAAATCAGCTCCACATGGATGTGTGTGTGTGATGTGTACTCCTCAAGATGTTGAGCATGCAGTAATTGTGATCATGTTTGCTCTTTGCGCTGTTCTGTATAATATGTCCAGAGCTGAATCATGCTATTGTGTGTGAAGTGTGAAGCCCACAGAGTCCTCACGAATCCTGTCAGCACTGTGTACAGTGCCTTATCTCTGCTTCAGATACCAGGATGAGTGAAGATTCTTGTCTGATACAGTAGGATGAACACACACACACACACACACACACACACAGTGGTGCTTGAAAGTTTGTGAACCCTTTAGAATTTTCTATGTTTCTGCATAAATATGACCTAAAACATCATCAGATTTTCACACAAGTCCTAAAAGTAGATAAAGAGAACCCAGTGAAACAAATGAGACAAAAATATTATACTTGGTCATTTATTTATTGAGGAAAATGATCCAATATTACATATCTGTGAGTGGCAAAAGTATGTGAACCTTTGCTTTCAGTATCTTTTGTGACCCCCTTGTGCAGCGATAACTGCAACTAAACGTTTCCGGTAACTGTTGATCAGTCCTGCACACCGGCTTGGAGGAATTTTAGCCCATTCCTCCGTACAGAACAGCTTCAACTCTGGGATGTTGGTGGGTTTCCTCACATGAACTGCTCACTTCAGGTCCTTCCACAACATTTCGATTGGATTAAGGTCAGGACTTTGACTTGGCCATTCCAAAACATTAACTTTATTCTTCTTTAACCATTCTTTGGTAGAATGACTTGTTTGCTTAGGGTCGTTGTCTTGCTGCATGACCCACCTTCTCTTGAGATTCAGTTCATGGACAGATGTCCTGACATTTTCCTTTAGAATTTGATGGTATAATTCAGAATTCATTGTTCCATCAATGATTGCAAGCCGTCCTGGCCCAGATGCAGCAAAACAGGCCCAAACCATGATACTACCACCACCATGTTTCACAGATGGGATAAGGTTCTTATGCTGGAATGCAGTGTTTTCCTTTCTCCAAACACAACGCTCCTCATTGAAACCAAAAAGTTCTACTTTGGTCTCATCCGTCCACAAAACATTTTTCCAATAGCCTTCTGGCTTGTCCACGTGATCTTTAACAAACTGCAGACGAGCAGCAATGTTCTTTTTGGAGAGCAGTGGCTTTCTCCTTGCAACCCTGCCATGCACACCACTGTTGTTCAGTGTTCTCCTGATGGTGGACTCATGAACATTAACATTAGCCAATGTGAGAGAGGCCTTCAGTTGCTTAGAAGTTACTCTGGGGTCCTTTGTGACCTCGCCGACTATTACATGCCTTGCTCTTGGAGTGATCTTTGTTGGTCGACCACTCCTGGGGAGGGTAACAATGGTCTTGAATTTCCTCCATTTGTACACAATCTGTCTGACTGTGGATTGGTGGAGTCCAAACTCTTTAGAGATGGTTTTGTAACCTTTTCCAGCCTGATGAGCATCAACAAAACTTTTTTTGAGGTCCTTAGAAATCTCCTTTGTTGTGCCATGATACACTTCCACAAACATGTGTTGTGAAGATCAGACTTTGATAGATCCCTGTTCTTTAAATAAAACAGGGTGCCCACTCACACCTGATTGTCATCCCATTGATTGAAAACACCTGACTCTAATTTCACCTTCAAAAAACTGCTAATCCTAGAGGTTCACATACTTTTGCCACTCACAGATATGTACTATTGGATCATTTTTCTCAATAAATAAATGACCAAGTATAATAATTTTGTCTTATTTGTTTAACTGGGTTCTCTTTATCTACTTTTAGGACTTGTGTGAAAATCTGATGAGGTTTTAGGTCATATTTATGCAGAAATATAGAAAATTCTAAAGGGTTCATATATATATATATATATATACAGCTCAATCGCTCTGATTAGCTACTTTACTACTCGGATATCAGCTCATATACTGTCAGCAGAGAAAAACAAAATGGTGGCATGTTTTGCTGAACAAACTGAGACGAAATAAAAACTCTACTGGAAAACAAAACTCCAAAAAAATTTTAAAAAGCAACAAAATATGAAATGACAGTATTTGATGGAATAAGCCGTATCTAAACATGATCCAGAAGCGCAGACGTCTTCTCTGGGCCAAGGCTCATTTAAAATGGACTGTGGCAAAGTGGAAAACTGTTCTGTGGTCAGACGAATCAAAATTTGAAGTTCTTTATGGAAATCAGGGACGCCGTGTCATTCGGACTAAAGAGGAGAAGGATGACCCAAGTTGTTATCAGTGCTCAGTTCAGAAACCTGCATCTCTGATGGTATGGGGTTGCATTAGTGCGTGTGGCATGGGCAGCTTACACATCTGGAAAGACACCATCAGTGCTGAAAGGTATATCCAGGTTCTAGAGCAACATATGCTCCCATCCAGACGACGTCTCTTTCAGGGAAGACCTTGCATTTTCCAACATGACAATGCCAAACCACATACTGCATCAATTACAGCATCATGGCTGCGTAGAAGAAGGGTCCGGGTACTGAACTGGCCAGCCTGCAGTCCAGATCTTTCACCCATAGAAAACATTTGGCGCATCATAAAACGGAAGATACGACAAAAAAGACCTAAGACAGTTGAGCAACTAGAATCCTACATTAGACAAGAATGGGTTAACATTCCTATCCCTAAACTTGAGCAACTTGTCTCCTCAGTCCCCAGACGTTTACAGACTGTTGTAAAGAGAAAAGGGGATGTCTCACAGTGGTAAACATGGCCTTGTCCCAACTTTTTTGAGATGTGGTGTTGTCATGAAATTTAAAATCACCTAATTTTTCTCTTTAAATTATACATTTTCTCAGTTTAAAAATTTGATATATCATCTATGTTCTTTTCTGAATAAAATATAGAATTTTGAAACTTCCACATCATTGCATTCCGTTTTTATTTACAATTTGTACTTTGTCCCAACTTTTTTGGAATCGGGGTTGTAGATAGATAGATAGATAGATAGATAGATAGATAGATAGATAGATAGATAGATAGATAGATGTGTGTGTGAGGCACACTTTTTTTTTCAAACCTGGTGAAGAGTAGATGTGCTTGGACTGGGATAGACAAAAAAAAGTCATACAAGTAGAAGTTTTTTTGTTTAGTTTTTTACTTTCATGTAGGTGTGAGAGTTGAAATTAGGATTGTAGCTTGTTTATATTTTGGGAAATATGAGAAGAAGAAATACATTTAGTTGGTTAGAAAATGATTTTGCACTCCCACACACCTTCTGGCTTAGGCCACGCCCACTTCAGCTTAAATCCAAATACAGATCTGGATATTTGAAACACTAAATATGCCGTGTCATTGTGTTCTATCCCTAACTCATAACATGCTGTATGCAGTTACACATAGTATGCGACATGTTCACATCCTGATCTGCTGCATTTAATTACATTTTGATAGATAGATAGATAGATAGATAGATAGATAGATAGATAGATAGATAGATAGATAGATAGATAGATAGATAGATAGATAGATATGCACACACCGATCAGCCTTAAAATTAAAACCACTAACAGGTGAAGTGAATAACATTGATTATCTCATTACAATGGCACCTGTCAAGCGGTGGGATATATTAGGCAGCAAGAGAACAGTCAGTTCTTGAAGTTGATGTGTTGGAAGCAGGAAAAATGGGCAAGTGTAAGGATCTGAGCAACTTTGACAAAGGCCAAATTGTGATGGCGAGATGACTGGGTCTGAGCATCTCCAAAATGGCACATCTTGTGGGGTGTTCCTGGTATGCAGTGGTTAGTACCGAACAAAAGTGGTCCTTCCTTGGGAAGGACACACACACACGTTTGCATGCATTTTTTTTTTAACAGAGATGACAGAACATGGTGGAAAGCAGCAGCGTGAACGGCCAGTGAGGTTTACCGATCCACACACATTAACATGTTACAGCAAAACAAGTGGATGCGGTGATAATAGACGAAGAGCAGAAAGCAGCGGTGGTGATAGATGTTGCAGTCCCAAGTGACTATGATATTTAAAAGCTGGAGCAACACATGCACTATCATGTTAGAGGGGTAAAAATGGACCGCAATCCAATTAATATCTACTCAGTGGTGGTAATGTTCTGTAGAGGGGGCTGAAACATTGTACACATGGGTTACAGACAGAAAAGTGACAGGCAACATGGCCCATTTTTGATTTACAGACCCCCCAAAAAACAAAATTTAAAGGAACTATCCTCCAAATATTCCCATGGCAAGTAAACCCAAAACATTTCCTGGAGGATGTTTTTTGCTGTTGTCAGTTTGACATAGCTCTTGAGGGAAAACAGTAGACAAAAACACACACCATCCTCGTCACCCATGGCTGCCATCTTCAGCACTTCACCACACAAGCATACAAACACAGCTTCTTCATTAGCTTTTCATATGAAAAGTCAAAGGACTGTTACACTGCCAACAGTAAACTGTATAGCAAATTATTATCCAGGCTACCATTATGGCACGGTGGTGTAGTGGTTAGCACTGTCGCCTCACGGCAAGAAGGTTCTGGGTTCGAGCCCAGTGGCTGACGGGGGCCTTTCTATGTGGAGTTTGTATGTTCTCCCCATGTCTGCGTGGGTTTCCTTCCGGTGCTCCGGGTTCCTCCAAAGGCATGCGGTTAGGTTAACATGGGGCAGCCATGGACTGAGGTTGGGCTGAAGTGCCCTTGAGCAAGGCACCTAAACCCCAACCGTTCCCTGGGCCCTGTAGCATAACTGCACGCTACTCTGGATATATGTGAGTGCTAATTGCTCACTTGTATGTGCATGTGTGTGTTCACTGCTTCAGATGGGTTAAATGCAGAGGTTAAATTTTACTCTGTGCTTAAGTCTGTGCTTGGGTGTACGTGTGACAAATAAAGGCTTCTTCTTCTTCATTAATTTTTGAATTCTGGATTCTGATTGGTCAGAAAGCATCAATTTATTTTCTGTAACAGCAGCTCGCTCAGTAGTGCAGCTGCAAACCACAGGTTTATATTAAAGCACTCGTTCAAATATGTTATCGTTTCTATGGTAACAATAACTGAATTTAAAAAGTCTGAGGAAACAGTGATGTGGTAAAATCTGAGCATTTATGGAAGAAGTCTCCAGTGTCAGTGCTTTGGAACAGCCAGAGGTTTTCCGATGTGAGGAGTTTACGTTTATTGGTCTCATGACAAGTCGCGGGTTTAGTCCAGAGGTGGACAGTAACGAAGCACATTTACTTGAGTACTGTACACTTTTTGAGTATCTGTACTTTACTTGAGTATTTTTTTTGGAAACTTATGACTTTAACTTCACTACATGTGAAAGGCAAATATCATACTTTTCACTCCACTACATTTCTATCAAGGCCCTCGTTACTCGTTACTATGAAGCAGCTTTGAAAGTGGATGTTTTTTTTCTTTTGTTTTCGATAACGTGTATGGTTTTTTCACAGGTGACACTGAGACAGCCTATCAGTAATCACTAAGGTCACGTCATGTCCATAGACCGTATAAAATCAAGTTCAATTTCTCACCAGCATTATTTAACACGATCAGTTGATGGCAGAATGGAAGGAGGCGGTTCTTTTGGAGAATGTACGCACCCATGGTCTTACCTAGAACCAGGCCCACCGACGGGGGGGACAAACAGGTATGTTGTCCCGAGCCCAGGAATGGGGAGGGCCCAGAACTGGGTTCTCATGAAGTTGCGATTAAATTATTTTATTTCATTTCAAAATGTGTTGATTTGGGGGAGAAATGTGCTATATTTGCATTCAATAAATGATTTCTAGATCTTTTGCCTTTATTGTCTTTGAAAAAGGCGTCAAGAACCCCCTACCACCCCTAATGCAAAAATGGTTTGGTCTGACTCTTTGATTAAGGGGAAAAAAAACGACATCGTTCGATCATAGTGCTTCGACAATCAGCGTGCGTGCCTTTTACCAACATGCACAAGTCAGGAGCACAGAAAAGAAAAGAGAAAAAGAGAGGAAGAAACCGAGAGACTCAGGGGCTCACTGCATAAATATTTTAAAAAAGATTGGGATGATGCAGCAGGTACTAGCAAAGGCAGTGGGGCAGCTGAGCCAGGTAAGACACAGCCAACTTTTTCCAGCCCCGTAAAGTAACCCCAACCAAGGCACGCGCGGCACGCAATTCATGTTACAAACGAGGGGAGAGCAAGTCACACTGAACACCATATCAAACGCACAGGGCATTGAATCATTTCATAACCACAACGGCTTAATAACATTGTGTTTCATATATCTGATTGAAGCTAAGAATATTCACATTAGCCCGCAATCATATCCCGCCGTTTCTCGAGCGGTGTGTTCTTCTCTGCTTTTCACACTGGACAGTACGCACACACAGTATACTATGTTCGCCCCCAGCCCTGCCCGAAATCCCCCGTCCATCGCTGCTCCTTCAAGAGCACCCCAATCGCGTGATTATAGTAGACTATCCACGAGTTTAGGAAGGCATTGCGGGGCCTGTCGCATGCAAGCTTGGGGCGTAATGGAATACATTTAATGGCGTTCAGTTAAAGGATACAAAATAACAGTAACCGCTTATTCTGTTACAGTACAGGGGGGAAGATTCAGTGAAATTGGGGATTACTTCACAGGATCACAATGTGTGTGAGGTTGCTGGTTTTGGGTTTTTTTTTGTTAAAATGTTAAAACTGTAAGAATGTTGAAATGCTAAAATGAAATGGTTGTTGAACGGTTGAATGGTTTTTGAATACCTGTCATTTAAGGGTTGGAGTGAGTAGAGACTGGGATAAGAGAGGTGGGTGTGGGTGTGGGTTGGCCGGGGGGGGGGGCCTAACGTTAACACATAGCTAGTTAACTTGGACACTGTTAGTTAGCATGTAAAAACGGAGTTACGCTAACATGAATAATGCTAACTTATCTGAAGTCCTTTCAGAAATATGTTTCAGCATAACCTTGCCAAATAAACAGAATGTATTAATCTTTCTTTTCTAGTAGCGTTAGGCTCATTTAGAGTTTGAAAAGCATTTGCTAGCATGTCAGGTGGAGCTTCACTGACTAGCTAGCTTAATGTTAAACCACCATGATGGCACAGCATGCGTTCATTTTGTGAATTCATATTTCTGTCTTCGGTAACGGCATTAGGTTTTGTAAGCATTGTGGCAATAATACAACAATGCGTTGACAGAAAATGCATTTTTAATACTTAAGTATTTTTAAAAGCAAGTACTTCAGTACTTTAACTTCAGTAAAAATTTGACTGTACAATTTACACTTGTATCGGAGTAACATTTGACCAGTGGGATCTGTACTTTGACTTAAGTAATGAAGTTGGGTACTTTGTCCACCTCTGGTTTAGTTCTATTGACTTCAGGAGAGACTAGAGAAAGGATGGTGAGGGAACTATTTATAGCTGCTATAACGTAAGTGAACAGGAACTAGCTTGTTTCATGGGCATTATATGTAACTAAAAATGTATATTGTGTTCCTCAAAGCAGAAAATGGTAATCATTGACATTTCTTTGGTGTAAGAGGAGTGAAACATTTCAGTATGTGCTGTTATTGGAAATTTATACAACAGATAGTTCTGGTCCACTGTTTGATCAAGTGGTGTTCCAAGAGTGCTGATATTTCATCATAACAGCACTGGGACATTTCACTGTCTGTATCACTCTGTCACGTAAAACTTCACTTCCTAGTTCTAACCGGTTACTATTGTAGTGTTAGTGACATCATAAGACATGGTAAGTGATACTTTTGAGGAATATAACTTTTGACTTTTGAGTTAGTCAGATGAAGATGAAAAGGAAGAAGGGACGCCAATTTCAGGGGCTTCAAAGTTTGGGAGAATAGCAGGGTACAAATAATTTACAGCAGGGTGCAAAATGGTAAAATGTCTGCCAGCGGCAGATATAATGCACGCAAAGCGTGCAGGGATAGATAGATAGATAGATAGATAGATAGATAGATAGATAGATAGATAGATAGATAGATAGATAGATAGATAGATATGCAAGTACAAATTTTTCATGGGGCGGGATGGTTTGGAACAGGCCATCTAAAATTGGGATAACATTTACCCGGGACGGGTATTTGAGGCGGGTCGTCTAGCTTAAGCTTGATTAGCATTGTTACGCATGCCAGTGTTTCCCACAGAAATTTTGGAGACTATGGGGGAGGCGCGGGGGTTGTTTAAAATTGAGTGATATGTTAAATATTAAGTTATTACTGAAAAACTATTGATTAAAAAAACAGACACTGAGAAATGGTCCTATAAACAACTTTACCAATATAAAAGATTACCAGGACTACAAAAATGCAGAAAAATAGGCTTTACTTATCCAAATGCACCTGTTGGTTCAAAAGTTAAAGTGCAGAGAACCTCACAGCACAACATGAAGTTACCTTATAATATAATATAAATGCCTCAGCTTTCATGTAAGAAAAAAACTATTAATACTAGTGCTGTGTGCAGGCAGTCTCTCCTGAAGACTAAATTAAACAATAATTATAAACTAATAAAATAAATGGCTCAGGCTTCATAGAAGAAAAAAAACAATTTGAACAGAATCTCACAGTATGATGCTGAAGCTGCCTAAACAATGGAAAATAAAATACCATTTTGGCAAAAACGTTGGCATCCATTAATTTATTGTATTAAGTAAAAAAATATGTTGCCAGATACTGCTGACGTTTTACAGCCCAAAATATGTTCAAAATCCGCCAAAATGCACTTAAAACCGCCCAAATTGGGCGGGAAAACGCGCAATCTGGCAACACAGGCGGCAGTAATGGCTGCACTCGTGTCGACGATGTAAACACAGTTGACGCGGCAACGGACATACATGACATAGTGGATGTAATTTACGTTCACAACTTTTTTTGCTGTCAGAAATATTTAATATTAAATTTTGTGACTCGACTGACAATAGCCGGCGGCATAACAAGCCATAGCCGGCGATTTGCCGCCGGTGACCGGCTACTTTTGAGACTGCTGCAATTTTACTGGACACACCTTTAATGGAAACATAGTACAAATCAATGTGAGCTAGCTAGCTAGCCAGCTAGCCGACATGCTATAAAGTGAGTGTGGCTTCTTCGAGATCTATTTCCATTCACTGAGCAAAAATAAACAGAATATTTAAATAATATTGGCTGGTGTTGAGTGGTCTGTCAGATGTATTCCATTCAGCTCGCATGATACTGAATGAGTCGAAGACGAGTGGTTGAATGGAATATATCTGATATACCATGAAAAAAACCCAGCCAATATTATTATTATTATTATACATACACACTCTTCATATCAGCATTCTCAAAGGCCAATGCTAGCTTACTCACGACTCAGTGCTGTTAGCGTAGCAGTCCAATTACCTTCCAGCCAGAGTAGCAGTAGCATTAGCGAAGGCCAGTGCTAGCTTACCTGTGACTCAGTGCTGTTAGCACGACAGTGCAGTTACCTTCCAGCCAGTGTAGTGTTAGCGAAGGCCAATGCTATCGCAGTCAAGCCGGATATTATTATCATCATTATAATTATTTTCCCTGCGTAATTTACTTAGTTACTTTTAAAATCAGCATCGACAATTGCACACAACGGAGTGACCTGGCAGCCAAAATTCTCTCAAAATCTTCCACTTTTAATGAAGCAAACCTCACGGCCATGTGTGTTTACAAATTGTCACAGTCGTTCGCTAGCATGGAAGTTTAACATCTCCAATGTGTCTCTTTTCCAGTTTTTCGATGTCCGTTGGTATGTTTTTCTCTTGTAAATATGCATGAAGAATATATAATGAAGTTTTGGTTGCCTTTCGGTTGTTCAGCGTGTCTTCAGTTTCAGTTTTCAGCTTATTTATTTAGTGCTTAATCCTAGCACTGGATTAGCCCCGTCTTCTCTCTTTCCCGGCTGACAAAGAAATGATTGTGCGCATGCGCGGCAGAAAAGTTTTGTCATCGCATATTCACACGACCTCTGACGTGTGATGTCGTGTTGCCTTGACAATGTGCAATATTATAACAATATTGCACGCTCATTCTCCATTAGGGAGAGTGGCGTAATACATGGAAGATAAGCAATATGATAACAATAATGCATGCCATCAATAAACCCACTAGAAGGGAACAGAATGTGTTTTTATTCCATAGAAAAAGTGTCCTGTATGTGTAATATTTGGCCATATTGTGTCCGAAATGTCACTCGATATTGATTTCTTTGTTTATAGAAGTGCTCCATAAAACCAATATCACTCTCGAGGTCGTGTTGTACTGAATATCAGCACGGGTGTGATTAGCTACGACTGAATTACAGCCGTGTTAATGTTCAGTACAACAACACAACCTCGATTGCGATATTGTTGAATCAACGTTGATTACTTTCCTATACAGCATACCCTGAAGTGTTTTACTCCTTATTGGTTAGGAAATAAAAAATGAAGCAGCAGTACAGTCATGACTGTTGGACTGGTGAGCTGCCAATTCCTCAAAACCCACCAAGTGATCCTTGAGATGCTTTTGCAAAGCTGCCAACACATTTTGCCAAATATTAGTAAATTAGTCTTTTTATTATGGACCCTTGTTATTACAATGAAGGTGACTGTGGCTGAAATTGGATGCCGTTTTTTTTCCCCGGGATTACATGCTGCAGTGGAGAGATCACCTCACCAAGGAGCAGGGTATCAGGCTTGTAAGCCATGCAGCCATGAATACAATTCCCACTTCATTCCAACATTGCCAATGTCCAGTATCCCGTGTCCATTTCAAGATCAGCGCACCAGTCAAGATCAGCTCCAATTCCTTTTCACATGCCATTTCCACACCATAAATAATCAATCCCTGAGTTTCAGCATGCCCGAGTTATTATAGCAAACGTCCCCTCACTTAACACTCATCTTCTGTTCAGCACCAAGGTATCAATCTCCCATTGATCCAGAATGACTTTTTGAAGATTATAATTATTATTACCAGTTGTGAGTTTATTCCGCCCTGTGATGACCTGGCAACTTGTCCAGGGTGTACCCTGCCTTTCGCCTGTAGTCAGCTGGGATAGGCTCCAGCTTGCCTGCGACCCTGTAGAAGGATAAAGCGGCTAGAGATAATGAAATGAGATGAGATGAGTTTATTCCATGGGTGCAAAAATTAAAATCACATTATTATTATTATTATTATTATTATTATTATTATTTCAGCAATTCATACGGTAAGCTGTTAATGCAGTTTTTGTAACCTAGACATCAAGCTATAGCCTATCACCATAGGTGTCTAGTGACTTTCTTAAAATCTTTGCTGTTCCCAACAAGCAAGCTTTCTGAAGCAACGCGGTGCTCTCATTCAATCCAATTTTGTTTATCGATGCCTTGAAGTTCTTAGTGATTGTCCCAAGTGCTCCAATAACAACAACTGGTACTACTACATTTACTCTCCTGCAGTTCCAGATCTTCCCAATCTCTCTTTTAAGGTCTTGATATTTTTTAATTTTCTCATGTTCCTTTTCCAACACTCGCGTGTCAAAGGGGCATGCTATGTCGATTATATTACATCTTCTCCCCTCCTTCTCCAATACTACCATATCAGGTCTATTATGTTCAAGATGATGGTTTGTTTGAACCCTGAAGTCCCATAGTACAGGGTGTTTCAAAAAATGTGATCTTATTTGAGATGTAAATATCCCAGAAACTACATTAGTCTAGGCAAATGAAATTGAACGGGCTTAATGTTGAGCAATATAAGATTTATTCCTCAAAATTCAAATGAAAAATTCAAAAGGTATGTGGATTCCATGAACTATTTCACAAATTTTCAATATGCGTGCCGCCTGAGACACAGACACACACACAGCCTTCCTCTTTGAACTTTTTGTGTCGTGTCCAAATCTGCATTGCAGTTGGTGCATTTTTAGAGAATTCTCTCATATATGCACGCCGCATGGTCTTGTTCGACTGTGTTCGTGCGTACTCTAACACACAAAACGCCTTTTCTTTTCCAGTGAATGGAAAATTTCTATACCTAAAAAGATAAAAACAAACAAAGTTAAATGTAAAATTTTGACCTGTTTCCACACATGCTGTTAAAATTTGAGGTCAATTGAACGAGAATTGGCAAAGTTATTGGATTGTGAAATGATTTCAAATTTTTTTGAAACACCCTGTATTTTCACTTGATCATTTCCCATCACCCCTTCCGGAGTGTGGTCAAACCACTTATCCCTACTTGGGAGACTGAACTTCTGACAGAGCTTCCAATGAATGGCTTGTCCAACCTTATCACGTCACCACATTTTGTATTCTTTTTGCGCTAGTTTCTTGCATTCTGCTGTTAGATGACTAATTGCCTCTTCTCTTTCTCTACAAAATCAGCACATCGGGGACACATTCTCCTTGTCAACTCTGTTCTTGATGCTGCTGGCCCGTAATGCTTCATCTTGTGCAGCAGCTAAGAGTCCTTCTGTTTCTTTCTTTATGATACCTCTTTTTAACCAGTTCCACGAATCTGGATCTCTCGCTTCCTCCGTTCCCGTCATACATTGCCTGTGCAGTATCTTGTTTCTATATCTGGTCATTCTTTCTTCGGCTATACTTTGCTTTCTCACCCCCTCATCCAAAATTTTTTCATATGCTCCAAAACGAAGTAACCTTTCGGTACTTGCTTCAACAGACTTGTATAAACGACCTACTTCAATGTTTACACAGTCCTCAACACTTAATAAAATTAATTGTTAAATTAAAATTTATGATTATTATTATTATCCATCCATTATCCATAGCCGCTTATCCTGTACTACAGGGTCGCAGGCAAGCTGGAGCCTATCCCAGCTGACTACGGGCGAAAGGCGGGGTACACCCTGGACAAGTCGCCAGGACATCACAGGGCTGACACATAGACAGACAACCATTCACACTCACATTCACACCTACGGTCAATTTAGAGTCACCAGTTAACCTAACCTGCATGTCTTTGGACTGTGGGGGAAACCGGAGCACCCGGAGGAAACCCACGCGGACACGGGGAGAACATGCAAACTCCACACAAAAAGGTGGGGTAACCACTTGGCTTGAACCCAGAACTTTCTTGCTGTGAGGTGACAGTGCTAACCACTACACCACTGTGCCGCCCCTCTATACTTAATAAAATTACTTATTATTATTATTATATGATAGTATTTCAATGGTGAACCATTCTCAGCACTGGACATGCTGGTTATTAGAGACAGAATACTGGCAAACTATTCTTTTCATCGACATGAATATTTTATTAAAAATTAAAAAACAGTGTTTGTACCCAAACAGAACAGAAAGGTGCCAGATACCAGTTGTGATTCAAATTTCACAGCTTTGTCTGGGGGTCAGTTTCTCTCTTCTTGTTTGCTACATCTGAAGATAAATCAGCATCAATTTCATCCCGGATGTCCAAGCCTTCTGCAGCGAAGAAGATTAACAGTAATTATAATCGATGTTGACAGAGCAACGTTCC
Source organism: Neoarius graeffei (assembly GCF_027579695.1). Classification (NCBI taxonomy): domain Eukaryota; kingdom Metazoa; phylum Chordata; class Actinopteri; order Siluriformes; family Ariidae; genus Neoarius; species Neoarius graeffei. The sequence goes on from NC_083581.1 coordinate 40,880,533, forward strand.
TCTGCGAAAGCTTTCCGCTGTGTTTTTCAAAAACGTTTTACCAGACTACTGCTTCCTCAGCAGCTATTAAAGATGTTCTCAGTGAGGATGAGTGAGACGGCAGACGTGATGACGTGCCAAGGGCCTGTTAGCCAGCTGAATGGTTGGAAAAGAACAAAAGCAATAAGGTTGAGGACGTTGTGGTTAAGAGGCAGGACCAGGAGTCCTGTTTTCACACATTAGTTAGCGAGTTAACTGGATTTGACCTGCTTGGGAACTGATTTGTTGTCAAGGCGACAAGTTTGTAAGCTCAAAACTAATAGTATATAGGAAATCATAATTCTTGAGATTTTTGTGCTCTCAATTGCTATTGAATTCTCAAATTAATTACAATTAGCCACAGTTTAATTCAGTCACTCATCTTCTGTAAGGACTTCATCCTGGTCAGGGTCATGGTGGATCTGGAGACAATCAAAGGGGCGGCATGGTGGTGTAGTGGTTAGCACTGTCGCCTCACAGGAAGAAGGTTTTGGGTTCGAACCCAGTGACTGATGGAGGCCTTTCTGTGTGGAGTTTGCACGTTCTCCCCGTGTCCGTGTGGGTTTCCTCCGGGTGCTCCGGTTTTCCCCACAGTCCAAAGACATGCAGGTTAGGTTAACTGGTGACTCTAAATTGAGCGTAGGTGTGAATGTGAGTGAGAATGGTTGTCTGTGTCTATGTGTCAGCCCTGTGATGATCTGGCGACTTGTCCAGGGCGTACCCCGCCTCTCGCCCGTAGTCAGCTGGGATAGGCTTCAGCTTGCCTGCGAACCTGCACAGGATAAGAGGTTATGGATAATGGATAGATGGACATGTCTTACTTCGTTGTTCACAGAAAACAAACACTTTTGAGTGCCCTCTGTTTACTCAGTCATGGGTTTGGTTTGCAATATGTCTGCCATTTCAGTAATGCAAATCAGTCTGGTTCTCTGAACTTGAAGAATCATACATTATGTTAATTTAATGTCTACTCAGAGAAAACTTCACCATAACAGTGATTAAACATGGTTTTTAAGTCAGTTTACATAGAGCACCCACTGTACAAGTCCCTATGAATGAGCTGTGACAAAATAAATTATAATATATCAGAGTGAGTGCGTTCAAGGGGTTGGATCACCCTTCCCAGAATCCAAGCTGTTTTTGTTTTTT